>NC_034592.1:78543003-78554071 GCF_900095145.1 Mus pahari
AAAGGCAGGGCACAAGGGAGTGGAAATCTACCCAGCACATGCGCAGCTGCCTTGTTTGTTTGTTAGAGCACAGGACATCAGCGCTATCTTGTAATGGCGAATGTGAGGGCGGCTCCCCACAGGTCAGGAAGCAGCAGCTGACGCAGAGGCCATGGAGGGGTGTTACTTACTGGCTTGCCTCCCCTGGCTTGCTCAGCCTGCTCTCTTATAGAACCCAGGACTACCAGTCCAGGGATGGCACCACCCACAATAAGCCCTCCCACCCTTGATCACTAATTGATTAAATTAAATTGATTAAAATGCCTTATAGCTGGATCTCATGGAGGCATTTCCTCAAGGGAGGCTCCTTTCTCTGTGCTAACTCCAGGTTGTGTCAGAACCTACCAGTACAGCAGCCCTGGGGATTTTACTCAGGACTTAATGCATGTTAGGTAAACACTCTACCAACTGAGCTATAGCGCCCTACCTTAACACCTTTGGAAATTCTCGTTATAAAGTCATAAACATTTTGGATTACCTTTTTTTTTTTTTTTATCAATTGAATTCCTTATTGTTGTAAAATTACAATGTTACACAAGACTCATGTATGGTTTTTGTTCTGAAATATACTTTAAATTAGTATATTCATTCTAGTTTTCTTTTAATTAGTATTAACTAGTTTTTCCATACTTTAAATCTATTTGTATATTTACGTTTATAGGCAACGTGTTATTGGGTCTTGATTGCTTCTCCAGTCTCTTAATGTCTTCATTCCTTTTAATAGGAATGTTGTTACAGGAGTTTTTGGCTGCCTACTCTGTGTGCCAGTTATTCTTAAAATACCCCTGCTAACTCAATGAGTGGACACTCCTAATCTCCCCCTGCTGTCCCAGGCCTAGTCAGGGAAGTGGCCAGAGGCAACTTACTGGAAACTCATGACTGGTTGTAAGCAACTCTGGTTGTCCCGCCCCATGCCCTGTCGTTGACTATTGGCATCTTTATTGATAGATCAAAATCCAATTGGGGGCATGAACCTTCAGTGTCAATCAACACAGGTTCCTGATCAAAGCATCAGAACCACTCTCTACAGGAGGTTTAAGCTATTTACTTTAATGTAATTATTGATGTATATATTAGAGTTCTCCAGAAAAACACAGCCAACGGATCTATCTATCTATCTATCTATCTATCTATCTATCTATCTATCTATCTCCATCTCTGACTCTATTCGTCTACTTACTAAAGAATTTACCAGATTAGCTTACAAGATCAGAGGCTCAATAGTCTACAGGAACATCCATCTGTCAGTAATTACTCAGGCCAAGAAGCTGAAAGCCTCCAGATCAGAATGAGGAGTGTGAAATCCTCCTGCAGAGCCACCAGTACACATACATTTTCCAAGGCTGAAGGTCCTGATGCGCATGATCATCAGCAGAAACTTTACCTGCCCAAGCAGAGATTGTATGTTCCTGTGAGTATTTTCCCTCTGACCCTTTATCCCAACACTTACTCAGGGCTCACAGTCGGGATAGGTGTTTCTCAATTCAGTTCGCAGACCTGTATGTCTTATCTGGAAATACCCTCATAGAGAATTCAGAAGTACATTAGATTGACAACCAAAGTAGCCGTCACAATAAGTTTTAAATGCATCATCTTTATTTTCTGAATATCTTCTGTTTTATGTTTTTATTCTCTTGCTTTTCTGTCATTTTGGATTATGTCTATCTTATTTGTTGAACTTATTCAATATAACCCTTCGTCTCATTATTTAGTGTTTTCTATATTTGTGTGTATGTGTTCATGTATACACATATGCACTTGTTCTATGGCATGTGTGTAAAAGTCGAAGAATCCATGAAAATCTGTTCTTGCCTACAATGTGGATTCTGAGGAATAAACTCAGGTGGCCAGGCTTAAGAGGAGAGAACTGACTCCAGAAATTTATCCTCTGATCGTCACATGTAAACCGTGGCATAAATACATGTACACACACACACACACACACACACACACACACATACACACACTAAATAATAAGTAAATAAAATATAAAAATCTGTTATTAAAAAAGAAGCAGGTAGACAAGACAAGCTTGTGGGCTCAAAGATCAAACCAAACTAGTTGGCCAGGTATGGTGGTGCACTCCTTTAAACCCTACTGGAGAGACACAGGCAAGTGAATCACTGTGATGTCCAGTCCACCCTGGTCCATATAACGAGTTCCAGGCCAACTGCGGACACATGGTAAGACTCTGTCTTAATAATAATAATAATAATAATAATAATAATAATAATAATGAAATAAAACAAACAAACT
This sequence comes from Mus pahari, assembly GCF_900095145.1. NCBI lineage: Eukaryota > Metazoa > Chordata > Mammalia > Rodentia > Muridae > Mus > Mus pahari. Next base: position 78,545,299 of record NC_034592.1, read on the forward strand.
AGCTTAGGACTGGGTATTTGTATTGAATGGATTCATCTTGTCTGAAAAGCACACTAAAGGAATGCACAGCCAGCAGAGTAGAGGGCCATGTTGACCAGTGGTGTTCAGTGATGTAGCAACACTCATGGTCATCTGGACTGAGCAAGCACTTGCCCTAGGAGGTTTGATGTAGGCTTGGATGGACAGTATAAGTCAAGGTCAGAGCTTCCATGTGCTCAATTCTTTCACTTCCTAATGACTAACAGTTTTATTTCTTCTGCACGGCCTTTTCATTGTTGTCTTTAATATCTCTCTATTGTTACCCAACAAGGTTGAGGTCAACATCATTTTGCTCGTCTGCTAAACAGTGTGAAGAGCTCCTGGCCTTTCATTCCACAGATTCTGCTTCTAACATACGTGCATCTCTTGCCCAGTACTTCCCTTCTCCTTTGTTAGGCAGCCCCTCAGCAGCCGTTATGAATGCGGGGTAGGCAGCCGTTGTTTGCCTCTTAACCACATGCGTACCGTTACATTTTCCCACCATTCTCTTGCCTCTCAGGCCATCCAAATGAAATGTTTCCTTTCCTCCGTGAAGTACAAAGTAAATGCTTTAAAAAGCCAATGATTTTATTTCTGTATCATTTTATATTCATGAAATCCATGCATGGTTCAGTGGCTTTTACAGATAATAGTCAACCTATGTTTTCATCACCTGCCAAACAACTACAAAACCATTAGTTGCTCCGGTTGTTTCTGAAATCCCTCAGCCCCTTGCAGCCAGTAACTACTCTGTTTTCTATTTTTACATATTTCCCTGTTTTAATCATACAATCTATGGTGAAATCAGACAGTTTATAGTTTTTAGAGGCAGTGGTCCACTCTAGTAGTCAATCCCTATAATCATAGCACTCTGGAGATAGAGACAAGAGAATTGGAGTTCAAGGCCACCATCAGATATGTCATGAGTTCAAGGTCAGCCTGGGTTACATGAGACCCTGCCTAAAACAAAATAAGGCTAATTATCTTGTCCCATGTAACTACCCCTATATTCCTTTTATTACCAAATAGTATTCCACTGTATGAATATACAATGTATTATTACTTAATCGTTTTTCAACTAGTGTTCAGGTGTCTGTTAAGAGTAAAGCTGTTGTGAAGATTTGTGTACCAAATGTGTCTTAGCTGGTGTTATGATTGCTGTGATGAAACACCATGACCAAAGCAACTTGAGGGGAAAAGTTTTTATTTGGCTTACTCTCCTTCATCCCAGTTCATCATGAAAGGACATCAGGATAAGAACTCAAGGATGGTCACTGAAACCTGGACGCAGGAGCTGATGCAGAGGCCATGGAGGGGTGCTGCTTACTGGCTTGCTTCACATGACTTGCTCAGTCTGCTTCCTTATAGACCCCAGGACCACCTGCCTAGGGATGGCACCACTCATAGTAGACTGGGCCCTCCCCCATCACTAATGGTAGAAATGCCCTACAGGGTTGCCTACAGCTGGATCCTATAGAGGCATTTTCTCAGTTGAGGGTCTCTCCTTTCAGATGACTCTAGCTTGTGTCAAGTTGACATAAAACCAGCCAAGACATAATGTTTATGTGGTTGTGATTTCATTTAAATGAAATTTATATCCAGGAATCCAATTGCTATATTATGCGATAAATTCTTGTTTAATGTTTTGAGAAATTGCCAAACTGCTTTCCAAAGTGGCTGCATAATTTTGTATTAGCACCAGTAGTGTGTGAGTTCTGTTTCTCCAGATCTTTGCTAATAATGTATTTCCTGCTCCTCCTCCCCTCCTTCTCTGTCCTAGTCACTTTTCTATTCCTGTGACAAAACACCATGACCAAGGCAACTTACAAAAGAAAGCATTTAATCTGGGGGTTCATGGTTCCAGAGGGCTAGAATCTGTGACCACCATTGTGGGAAGTATGGCAACAGGCAGGCATAGCCCCCGAGCTGTGGCTGAGAGCTTTCCAACTAATCCACAGGAAGGAGGACAGACAAAGAGCCAACTGAACTGCCATGTATTTTTTGAAACATCAATGCCCACCCCCAGTGACACACCTCCTGCAACAGGGCCACACCTCCTAATCCTTCCCAAACACTTCCACCAACTGGGGGGACAAGTATTCAAATATATGAGCCTATGGGACCTATTACACCACACCCTCCTACCTCTCTTCCCTCCCTTCTCCTGATCCTCTTCCTTTCATCCTCCCTTCCTTCCTTCTTTCCTTCCAGTCTTCCTCCCCTCCTTCCTTCCCTCTCCCCTCCTCCATCTCCTTTTTAAAGCCATCTTACCAGGTGCGAAGTAGTAATGTCTCATATTAGTGTTGATTTGCATTTCCCTAATAGCTAGTGATGATAAGCCCCTCCCCCACATACCCATTGGACATTCATATAGCTTGGTCAAAGAAATGACTTTTCCAACCTTTTGCCTGATCTTCTAGGACATTACCCTGAATACAACCGTCAACCCCGCTGCCTGCTTTTCGGTTTGGGAGTCCTTGTCCCTGCAGTCTGGCACTGTCTCCTGTTGTGTGTCTACAGACACACGGTCAGGGGCTGCAGTCCTTTGAACTATCTTCCTAGTGTCTGTCACAGCACAGATATTTCTTGTCTACTTTTCCTTTCGATGTGCTTTTGGGGTTAAGGTCCTCTTAGGATTTCATCTGCACTCCTATCCATTCTGAGGAGTGTTAATATTTTCAGTTCTGTGATACAGGCTTGTGATCGATCTTCGGATAATTTTAGTACTCGGTGTGAGGAAAGAGCCTGACTCCGTTCTTCTGTGTGTTGATAGTCAGTTGCTTGAGAACCATTTGTCGAAAGAATATTCTTTGCCCACCAAATTGTCTTGGCACCTTCTCCGTTCCTGTCGGGTTTATTTCTAGGATCTCGGTGCTGTTCCATTGATCCAGGCACTGCCAAAGTCACATTGTCTTCATTACTTAAAAGTGCCGTGGTTGGTTTAAACTCAGGGAGTGCCAAGCCTCCAACTTTGTTCTTTTTCAAGTTTGTTTTAGTTCTTCTTTTTCCCCTAAATTTCCATACTCGTTTTAGGATGAGCCTGTCACTTTCTGTAAAAACAGCCTGCTGGGATTTTGATAGGAATTGCACTGAGTGTGCAAATCAATTTGGACTGTATCGCCATCTGAACAATGTGAAATCTCCCAGTGGATGAGGAGGAGATATTTCCATCTATTTATGCTTCCCTTAATTTATGTCAGCAATAACTGACGGTCTTTAGGAAGATATCTTTGCCTTTCTTTTGTTAACGCTATTCCTGAGTATCTTACTCATATTAATGTCACTGAAAATGGAGCTGTTGTCTTAAGTCCATCAGAGTTAGTGCTAGAGAAACAAGAGGGGGTTTGTACGCTGATCTTAGCCCCGGCATCCTTGATGAACATGTTTACTCTCTTGAAACATTTTTAACTTTCTTATAAAAGACTAGCAAAGGTAAAAACATCACACACTGGAATCAACTGGACTCAAAGTCTATATATCTCAATGAGCATCTAAACAGTTAGGAGTAGCCATTTGGAATGGGAGCTGTAACACTTCACACTGTATTTTACACTCTCACTACTGAACGTATTTTATGGGCTTATCCACAACCACCACCAAAAGCCAAAACACCCAAAATCCCAAAGCAGACTAGAGCTAGGAAAACAATATACCCAGAGATCACGGATCCCTAAGAGAGGCATTGGCCTCCTCGTGTTTGTGGCTGCCACCTTCACAACAGCGAAGAACCAGAATCAACCTTGCTGTCCACCATTAATTGTTCAGGAACTAAGTAATCAAGTGAGTCACATAATCTCAAAAACAAACTACATCCTTTCCCTCATATGCAGAATCTAGCCAATAAGATGTGGAGATGTGTAAATAAATGTGCATGTCAGTACTGCAAGACACGTAGAAAAGAGAGCGAGAAAGGCCAGATATCAGGGGACAGCAAAGAAACAAATGTAGGAATAAGCAGACATAATTTATGAAAAAAGATATAAAACTAATTATTTATGAGTTCTTTTCTTTTATTTGAGACAGGGTTTATCTGTGTGTGTGCTGCTTATCCTAGAACTCGCTCTGTAGAGAAAGCTGGCCTTAAACTCACAGAGATCCACCTGCCTTTGCCTCCTGCATGCTGGGATTAAAAGAGTGAACCACTGCCACCCGGCCTATTAGTACTTTTTAATATGCTATTTTTATTCATGTGTATGTGTGCGCACACACACACACACACACACACACACACACACACACGAGCATACTGCTTGCATGCAGTTAACAGTGGAGGGCAGAAGATGGCATCAGATCCCCTGAAGCTGGAGTTACAGGTGAGCCACCATGTGGGGTACTGGGAATTGAACCCAGGCCCTCTTAGCTGCAGAGCTGCTGAGCTGTCCAAGTGCCCAGAACCCAGTCTAATAGTTCTAACCTAATCCTTAGGCTTTTCTGCCAGTGTCAACGGAACATCTACCAATACAGCCATCTTCCTCTTTTCAGTGTAGAGTCTCTCATTTCTTCTTCTTACTTGACTGCCTTGGCCATGCAATGGTAAGTAGGTCAGGACTGGGGGCACCCTGGTCTCCCCCTTGGCCTTACCACGGATAGCCACGTCCTCAGAGTGCCTGTCAGTCTCCTTCTCACTACACCTTTACACCATTAACCTGGGTTCCTGAGATAGCAACTTCTAGATTAGTAACTGTGTTCTTTTAGCTACACCAGTTTCAGATATGTTAAAACACCACCCCTCTGTCTTCTGGATTGAACTGAGCTGTTGAGACAGAAGCAGCTGCCTACTGGCTGTTGGGCGATGAGACAGATGGCTCCGGCCACTCCCACCAGCTCTTTCTCGACTGTGTTGTCCACACAGATCCACGTGTGTAGATCCAGTTTTGTTGATGTTTGTTTGCTTGCTTGTTTACAACTTTTTGTCCTTTTTTCTCTTTTTCAAGATTTGTTTAAATTAATTTTATTTTATGTGCATTGATGTTGTTTATTGCTGTGAAGGGATACCATGATCTCTACAAACCTTATAAAGAAAAGCATTTAGTTGGGGCTGCAGTTTCAGAGTTCGAGTCTACTGTCATCATGGTGGAGAGCATCGTGCCATGTAAACAGACAAGGTGCAGGAAAAATAGCTAAAAGTTCTATGTCTGGCTCTGCAAACAGCAGGAAGAGAGATGCTGGACCAGTATTTTGGCACGCTCATAGTTCACCCCCAAGTGACACAGTTTCTCCAAGGCTGTATGTACCTCCTAATTCTTTCAAATAGTGCCACTCCCCGGTGACCAAGCATTCAAATCTATGAGCTTATGGGGACCACTCTTTTTCAAACCACCACATGTGTATGTCTGTGTGAGGGTGTTGGGTCCCTGGAACTGGACTTACAAACAATTGTAAGCTGTTATGTGGATGCTGGGAGTTGAACTTGGATCCTTTGGAACAGCATTTAGTGTTCTAACCGCTGAGCTCTCTCTCCAGCCCCAGTTTTTTATTCTTTGTCTGTTGTTCTGTTGGCTTTTGTTTGTTTTGAGATGACCTCACTGCTCAGGTTAGCTGGTCTGGAACTTACCCTGAAGATCAGGCCAGCCTCAGGGTTATAGGGATCCTCTTGCCTCTGCCTCCTGAGCGCTGGGTGGGCAACCTGTTCTAAGAAGTGTTGGGTTTTCTGTGTCTCAGGTCTGATGCTTTTCTCCAGTTTTTAAAACCTGCTGGTTGCCATCTCTTCAGGTACCGCCTGCTCCCTGAGCCCTCCCTGCTGTCCTCTCAGGGCCCCCTGCCCTCCTCCTTCCTCTTGGGTCTGTGGTCAGGACAGCCCAGTTTTCAGTTTTATCTGATCCTTTGTTTCCACACTTTGAATCCTGACAATGTAAAGATTTCATTCCCAGAAGTTCAGTTTCCCAGGCCATTTTGTTACATGCTCATTACCTTGTTACATACTCATTTTCCAAGTCTCGCTTATTTTTTTTTCCAAGAACACCCTGAGCTGGGCCCAGGGGTGCCCACTTGTAATCACAGCACAGTGGGAGTGGAAGCAGGAGGGTCAAGAGTTCAAGGTCAGCCTGAGCTGTGGGAGACAGTATCTCAGAACAACACAACTCGGCCAGCTCTGCCTCTGAATCTAACCACAGTGCTGTTGGGTGACCACGGTCTGCTTCTGCTACCCATGTTGCTTCTCGGTTGGTTTGGACTATTTTCTCCATGTGTTTTGTGATTTGTTTTTTAGCAGAATATCATTTTTCTTGGCACGCTCTCTGTGAGAATCTTTAATGTTATATTCTTCTAGAGGAACCGTTTCTGGTTTCCTTATTGTTTGTTTGTTTTTTTGTTTTTTGTTTTTTGTTTTTTCCTAGTACTGGGGATTGAACCCAGGGCCTCATGCATGCTAGACAAGCACTCTGCCCCTGAAGTTTAGCCTTAACCCTCTTTGCTTTGTTTTCCCAGGTTTGTTTGTTTGTTTGTTTTCCAGGAAGTCACATTTGAGTGTTACCAGTGACGAATCACATGCTCCTGGCGTCTCTGCCAAAGCTCACGGGCCAGTGGCTACATCCATGCAAAGTATCCTCACCTCAGGCTGGTGTGTGCTTCTCCATGCTCCTGTCCCCTTCCCGTGACTCTGTGCTTAAGGTGGGCATACCTCCTCGTTTCCCCTTAGTGTAGTAGGATGTCTGTCAACTGTCTTTACATGAAGGGAATGGCACCCTAACAGGGACCCCTGGACAGGTAAGACTTTATCTTTTTTCTTCCTTTTCTTCTTTACTTCTCAGGTATGGATAAGATCTTGTTTCCATGCTGCAGACAGACTGATAAAGGCTAATCAGTTTAAGGATGAGAAAGTTTTTTATCATGGGGCAATCAGAATCAAAAAAGGAAACGGTTGTTTCTGTTGGTCTTTAAGCACATGCTGACTGGCTGAGGCCTAAAGGTCTCAGATAAATCCTTAAAACAATTGGCTTCATATTATTGTTCCACCTATAGGGTTGCAGACCCCTTCAGCTCCTTGGGTACTTTCTCTAGCTTCTCCATTGGGGGCCCTGTGTTCCATCCAATAGCTGGCTGTGAGCGTCCACTTCAGTGTTTGCCAGGCACTGGCATAGCCTCACAAGAGGCCACAATATCAGGTTCCCTTCAGCAGAATCTTGCTGGCATGAGCATTAGTATCTAGGTTTGGTGGCTGATGATGGGATGGATTCCCGAATGGGGTAGTCTCTGGATAGTCCATCCTTTCATCTTAGCTCTAAATTTTGTCTCTGTACCTATATTCTTTCATGAGTATTTTGTTCCTTATTCTAAGGAGGAATGAAGTATCCACACAATGGTCATCCTTCTTGGTTTTCTTCTGTTTTGCATAATGTATCTTCGGTATTCTAAGTCTCTGGTCTCATATCCGCTTATCAGTGAGTGCATATCTAGTGACTTCTTTTGTGNTTGGGTTACCTCACTAAGGATGATATCCCCTGAGCTTGTGTCTCTAGCTGCATATGTAGCAGAAGATGGCCTAATCGGCCATCACTGGGAATAGAGGCTCCTTGGTCTTGCAAACTTTATATGACCCAGCACAAGGGAAGGCATGGGCCAAGTAATGGGAGTGGGTGGGTAGGGGAGCAGGGGCGGGGGGGTATAGGGAACTTCCGGGATAGCATTTGAAATGTAAATAAAGAAAATTTTTTAAAAAGTGGAAAAAAAAAAAACAAAAAAAACAATTGGCTTGCCACAAATACCTTGTGGCAAGATCTGATCAGAGCAATCCAATCCGTAAGACAGGTTCCCTACAAGATTATATTAAAGCATGTGTAGATGCCTCACCAGATGTAGTAAAGGCCTACGTTGTAGTGATGAAGGGACGGAAACTCAGCGCAAATTTTAAGAAAACCTGTGAGAATGAAAAGCGTTCTCAGGGGAATGAAAGATGCATGTTTCGGTTGTAAAAAAAAAAAAAAAAAACAGACACCTGAGGAAGGATTGTAAAAATCTCTCGGAAACAAGAAGGGCCTTTCTCTAGGTCTCTGCCCACGCTGTGGCAGATAGAACCTTGGAGGAATGATTGTAAATCAAAGTCCCATAAAGATGGGACTCTACTCACTAAAGAAGCGGGTAAGACAAAAAACTAAAAGGGCAGTCTCTTAGCCCCCTTCAGGAACTGTGGATCTCATTATAGGACACAGCCCGTTATAAGAAAACTTCAAGTTGTGGATTCTGATAATTTAGGTAAAATTAAAAGTTATGGTTAAAGTATAAAAAGAGACTTCATAAAGGNCAAAATATAGCTCAATTCTTACTGTTACTTTATTACAACTTCCCAATCCTACATTGTGCCAAAAATTCGTAGATAAGGCTTTATTGGAAGTTAGGAAATCACTTCTCCAAGCATATATAATTCATCTTGTGGATGGTGCTTTTGTTGTTGCAGAAAGTGGAGAGCAGGCAGGGCAGGTTTTGCAGATGGCTGTAAAACGTTTGACTAAGTGTGGGTTGATGGTGACTTCAAAAAAGATTCAGCATGGTAAACTTTTAGGCTATTTGAGACACTTAGTGTAAAGAGATTGTGTGTTTTCTCAGAGAACTGCCCTCAGATTAAATACATTGGAAATTTTGGATGCTTGCCAGAAGCTGTTAGAGAATTTTGGCTTTTAGTCCTGGTTTGACAAGCTGCCTCTTATAAGCAGGAGAGGAAAAGAAAGGAAAGGAAAGGAAAGGAAAGGAAAGGAAAGGAAAGGAAAGGAAAGGAAAGGAAAGGAAAGGAAAGGAAAGGAAAGGAAAGGAAAGGAAAGGA
>NC_034592.1:78554186-78558539 GCF_900095145.1 Mus pahari
AAGGAAAGGAAAGGAAAGGAAAGGAAAGGAAAGGAAAGGAAAGGAAAGGAAAGGAAAGGAAAGGAAAGGAAAGGAAAGGAAAGGAAAGGAAAGAGGAAAATGGATTTTGGAACTCTCCCAGGGACAGAGAGAAATTGGGAGACGTCCTGTTAATTCTCTCTGGCCCCTACAGGAGAAGTTCTCTACCCTCTTTGTATTGTCTATGTTTGGTGCACCAATATGTCTGAGACCCTGATTCCCATGGATTGAGGGGGGCCGATTGGGCCCGGTCTGTGGCAGAAGGGGAGAGCCTTGTGAGACCCCATGCCAGACTGCTTCGTGGGTATGTTCCCTAACAGACCCCCCACCCACCTTGGGGATCTGAGTACCCACACAGTCTACTTTTGGTACTGTCAGTGAGAATAGTGTTTGCACTGTGACATGCCTTACTGCAGCAGAATTCTGGCTGGGACACCTGAGAGAAGCGGCAGCTGCAGCTGCGGGGCAGCCTCAGTGATCACCCCATGGGGATGTGGACCAAGCACTCCAGCAGGGGCCACTCCTGTTCTGGCCTCCTGCTCAAAGGGAGGCTGATTTCTGCAGGCGTCCAGCCCTCTGTGCTCTCAGACTCCATGTGGCAGGGGATGAGGTGAAGAGCCTGCTTAAATTCCGGGGCTGATCCTCCATAAACCTTGACCCAGAAAATGTCTTTGGCTGGGAGGAAGAAGAGCCCATGTTTGGAGTTGGGGTGGGAGCTACTGACCATTCTGAGGGCACAGGGATGCTGCTGAGAGTTTTCATGTGGTATCCTGGGAGCCCCCTTCCAAGCTGTACCCCACAATAGGGGATGGCCTTGATGGTCCCTGGAAGCCAGTGCTGACATTGCATGGGAAGCACATTGCTGAATGGTCCCTTCCCTCCAGCAAGCATGACAGCAGTGAGAAGACAGGAGTGAGCATCTCACAGGCGATCAAAGGAAACAGAGGGTCATGTACAAGTAGGGGCAGAACCTGGACTCCGCTCCTATCAGCCTGCTACCCACCCAACGGAGGACGTATGACTGCTCCTGCTACATGAGTTCAGGAGGTGAAGCCACCTATCCCAGCCACCCAGCTGGTAAGTGAAGGCATCCTACTTTGCATTTGGACTGGATATGATGGCTGGAGCCTAGCACCGCCACTGGAAGGAGGCAGCCTGTGGTCTGCATGTGCTGAGCTGAGAGAGGGGACCTTCTGTGAATGTCCTAGGGGAGGGATGGCCCCTCCCCCACATGGGATGTGTCATCCTCACAGGGTCAGCCAAGAGTGAAGGGTAAGCTATAAGGGCTGTGGGAAGAGAGAAAGATGACGTCATCACAGCTTAGTAATTCTTTGGCAGAGCCTGGGATCCCACCTTGGGAGGGGGAGGGAGGAGGAGGGGCAGTTTGTAAGCTTCAGCCAGGAGGCTGCCAAGTCTGAGTCCTCAGACATGGCTGGGCACCCAGCCAGGACTACCTCAGACCCTAGGGGCCTCCTGAGTGAGGGAGTGAAGTGGTGCTCCAGAGAGGACCGTCCCCCTGGTGTCCTGGGAGGGGACTCTGGAGAAAGGTGACAAGATCATACAATGTAGAGAGTGATACTCAGACTGTCTGACTGGCAAGGCTAGTGGCCAGCCATCTCCTAATCGATGCCCGACGGACTGTCTGTCTGACTGTCTGTTGGTTCATTCCCTCATGGCCTCAAACACTGTCTCACTGATTTACATGATTGACACATGGAGATGCCAGGAAGGATGGACTGAAAACTTGTTCTGTCTGAGATCCTGGACTACCCCTGACCCTCAAGCCATCTCCTCAGAAAATCCAGGGTCAAGTGGAAAGCAGGAAGATCATGTATCTGGCCTTGGTCCCTAGGAGAGCACACGGGCTGTTAAGACACTCACATGCCATCACTGAGTTGGGGAAAGTCACACTGCTTTCCAGTATCGTCACCTTACAAGTCCACCTCGGGAAGTTTTCACCCTTGCTCAGGTTGGAAGTCAGCAGTTCCGAGACGTTTCTGATCACTGTGAGATGACCAAGCATCTCAGGTTGCTCAGTTGCAAACACTGGCTGCTGATGAAAAGGGTCTGACTGGCCCCAGGGGATAGGTACAGTGCCAGCACTTGCTGTCTCTGCTATCCTCTTCCGGCACCCATCTGGAAGTGATGGCCCTGGAAGTGATGGTCTCAGCTCCTTCTCCTGAGGTCACTAGTTGCAGGGGGAAGGCTGCCTCAGTTCTTCAGGGTCTAGAAATACTGGGCTATATTCGTCCCTCTGAGGCCCATGTGTGACTCCCTCAGGAGCTGCTCCCCTACCCCTGAGCTTCCCACAGCCACCCTGCACATATGCTGTCACAGTGCCCTCACATGTGCTTGATGATGGAACCCTAGGGGTATGGGAGAAGGGGGGAGCAGAGGAGCAGGAGAAGGAGGAGGAAGAGGAAACAGAAGAAGAGGAAGAGGACGAGGAAGAGAAGTAGGGAGAAAGGAAAGGAAAGGGAAAGGAGAAAGGAAAATGATGAAGACGAGAAGGAAGAGAAGGAGGGTCTGTTTGTGGAAACGACTTGGTAGACGACCAGGCTCATCTTTGAGTCACGGAACACCATTCATGTCTTGTAATCCAATGAGCCCCTGGGGTCCTAGTCCACCCTCCCTTTGGAGCACTTTCTGGTCCACTCTCCCTTTGGAGCCACTTTCTGGTCCTGGGTATGTTAGATGTTGCAAATAGGTACCAGATCTGTCCATTCCACCATGCCCTCAACCTGCTGACACCACATACTGTCATCTTCTATGGTCCATGGGGAAACTTGACCAAATCCAAAGGCGGGACAGGCACTCATGTGACTCCCTCTTCATGGGGCTGTACTCACTTCCTGGGGTACCCCAGTTCCCCCCACATAGATTTCCTTCTGACCATCCTTCCTTTCCTCTTCACTACCACTGGCCCCATGCATGTGCCCTCAGAGCTCACTACCCAGCCTCTCAGCCCAGCTTCTCTGGGCTCCTGTATCACATGGCCTTCTATCTGCCAGCAGCTGTGCGCTTCCTTAAGGGTTGCCAAACCCTAAAGGGGTCCAAACACTGCTCCAACTGGAACCTGGAAGCATCCTTAGACCCCTGCTCTCTCACCCATGACCCTCCTTCCTTGATAGATTTGTTTAGCTAGGATCACCATCCCATCACATGGATCAGTGGTGACACCAGGTGAGAAATCCCTGTTCCCGGAAGGGGTGAGGCTTGCTGTCCTACTCTTTCTCCTCAGCAGCAACTGTGCCATGTGTGCTGGCCTTGAAACTAAACTCCCTGCCCTGACTCAAGACCCTCCAGCAATCACGACACAAAGATGCTAATTGTCCCCTCACCCACATCTGCCCACACCAACTCACACTTCTGAGCCCACACCTCTGAGCTCTCTTCTCCTGCAACTAGCTTCCACTCTCCTGCTTTGGGCTCACTTGTAGGAATGGGTCCCAGAATTCTCTTCACCTCCAGGGTCTCCTGATATTGCTCCTTACCCTTAGCAACCCTGGTCAGTGCAGAGCAGCCATGGTCACTTTCCTCTCTGATCGTGAGCTAGGAGTAAGAGTGGTCCAGTGCAGAGCCCTGAGGCTCTCGGTGAGTCCTCCAGACCCAGGAGTCAGATGGTTCTGTGCAATGCACTGGAATCCCCTGAGCATCTACTTTAAGACAGGTACTCATCTCACAGAAGTATCAACTTTTCTACACAGATTCAAGAGTCCTGTAACACACATATAGACTCAGGGTCATGAGTACACCACACACACACACACACACACACACACACACACACACACACTTGGGAGATGTTTTCCTAGATGCTGTGCTTCGTGACACTCATGTTTACAAGGGATATCTAACTCTCCAACACTTCCCCCCTCTTCCACATAGGCAGCCTCTTCCCTTTCTGGGGTCTCGAGGGACCCTCACTGAATTCTAGCTCTAAGCCTGGCCTGTAACTCCATCTGAGGCTTAGCCAAACAGCTGTCTCGCTAGACCTCAGAGGCCTCCTGCATGGCAGACACGGGCTGCTCACAGGTCATGACTCTGTTCTAAGCCGAGTTGTTTTGGAAAGAGTTGCCTTCTGCTGTCCAAGAGCAGGGTGGTGGAGCCATTTCTCACTCTCAGCCATGGAACTCTCTGCAGCACCCTGCAAGTCAGCAGTCTGACAGATCGCGAGCTGGCACTTGAGGTCAGGCAACCCTGACCAACAGGGCCTTCTCTCAGCCTTCCAGCCCCCTTTATCTATCTATCTATCTATCTATCTATCTATCTATCTATCTATCTATCTATCTATCTATCTATCTATCTATCTATCTATCATCTATCTATCATCTA
>NC_034592.1:78558609-78646358 GCF_900095145.1 Mus pahari
ATCTATCTATCTATCTATCTATCATCTATCTATCATCTATCTATCTATCTATCTATCTATCTATCTATCTATCTATCTATCATCTATCTATCCATCTGACACAGGGTTTCATGTAGCTAGCCTGAACTTGCTATGTAGGCAAGCTTAACTTTAACTATCTGATATTCCTGCCCCTATTTCCCACAGGTATGCCATCATACAGTTCTGGGGATCACATCTGGGGCTAGGTAAGCCATTTACCATATGGGCTACATCTGAAGTACAATTCAAAAGCCACAACGATGATGGCCAGGGGGAAAGACACCTGCCTGAACTCAGCCGAGATGGAGGTAGAGCCTGGGACAGCCACTATTTTTTATTGGCTATTTTATATATTTACATTTCAAATGTTATCCCCTTTCCTGGTTTCCCCTCTCTCATCCCCCAGCTCCCTGCTTCTATGAGGATACTCCCCCTCCCACCCACCCACTCCCACCTCACTTCCCTGGCATTCCCCTGTACTGGGGAATCAAGCCTTCACAAGACCAAGGACCTCCCCTCCTATTGATGCCAGACAATGCCATCCTCTGCTACATATGTGGCTGAAGCCATGGGTCCCTCCATATGTACTCTTTGGTTGGTGTTTTAGTCGCTGAGAGCCCTGGGGGCTCTGGTTGGTTGATATTATTCTTCCTATGGGGTTGCAAACCCCTTCAGCTCCTTCAGTCCTTTCTCTAACTCCTCCATTGGGGACCCCGTGCTAAGTTCAATGGTTGCCTGTAAGCATCCGCATCATGAGCGTCCTGTACCTCTCTGGGGCGTCCCTTTTCTTACATGTAGAGTGATCCTAGTCCACCCGGCCTGGCTGGATGCACTGCAGGGATGAGAGAGGGCTCAGCACATAAAGGAACACAGAAAACCCATCACTAAGGAAGGAGCAGTCTCAACTGGGTCTGGTGCTGCACCCTACAATTCTGTAGCTGGTGGAGGTGGAGGCCGGGTGATCACCTCCAGTGTGACGTCAGCCTGGATTACATGGCAAGTTTCCGGTCAGCCAGGGCTACATAGTAAGCCTTGCCTCAACTCTCCTCCTCCACCTTCCCCCTCCTCTAGAAAAACTAAAAGATAAAATAAAGGCCACACTAGCAATGAGCCTTTAGGAGCTGCGGGATAAATATCTGCTGATCGAATAGGAGGTGGGAAGGAAGCAAATGGCCCTTGTCAGCCAAACTCCCCCACGGCATTAGAGGCCCAGGCTGGCCACTGCTGTGCTGAGGGAGACTCGGAGTGGCTGGGGAGCAGGAGACTCAGAACATTCCAAATGACGTCAGCTCCCGTGTCCAGAATGCATGCACTCCCACACCGCTGACATTAAGGCTTGTCAGGCAGGAGACAGACAGCGAGTCTGTAAGGATGGGTGTCTCGGCTCCATGCTGCCTCCAGCTGTCCCTCAGTCTTGCCCTGGACCACTGTCCGCTGCCTCCGTCCTGCCTTTCTGATGATTAACTGAGAGGATGTGCCTGCATAGCTGAGAGGAGGGCCCATCTGTCAAGAGCTCAAAAGCAACTGTCAGTACTGTTATATGTTGTATGAGGTCACCGTCAGATTGGCTAGTGACCAAGGTGCAGTAATTGACATTCAGGTTCTAGGGACAAAAGAACTACAGTTGATGCAGATCAGCTACAGGCTTTGCTGGCTTTCACTTGCACCCGTGGCTGGCTACAAGCGGCTGTGAGAGAGCATGAGTGGGTAGCTCTGCTAGGGGTAGGATGTTGCTGCCTGGACCGGGTGATGGGTACCCTACCTCTAATCTTCCATCATGATGACCTGGGCTTCATATTGAAGTGTCTGGTGTGTGTGTGTGTGTGTGTGTGTGTGTGTGTGTGTGTGTGTGTGTGTGTGTGTGTGATGTCTGTCACTGTGTCTCTGACTCTGTCTCTGTATGTGTGTGTACATACGTGTGAGTGCATGTGTGTTCACAACCACTTGAGACTCTGGCTTAGGGTTGGCACACTGTCTCTTCCCCATATCCTACTAGCCAAATCAAGTAACAAGCCCAGCAAAGTCCCTGAGGAGCTGGCCAGAGTCATCATGGTGACTGGAAATGCAGAACAGTGTAACTTTTCCCAACAGCTGAGCACAGTACCAAGACGCAGGGTAAAACCAGGTACCTGCCTGCAGGGTAGTCACCTGCAGTCTACCCTGAGACTACCCTCTCTGCCCCTCCTCTCCACCCCCGGTAGAGCCCTTCTAGTGCCTTCCTCCATAGGAGATGGAAAGCAGATAATGTCACAGGGCAGGCACAAACATCCCCAGTGCAGTCGTGGGGACCGGGTGACCCCATCCCTCATCAGTCAACCCTAGCTCAAATCCTCAGGAGCAGGATGTCTACACAGCACACCTGGATGACCCTTGTCTCTGGTTGCTGAATAAGTAAACCATTAACCCATCCTGAACTAAGCAGTTCCGCCCATCTAAGCTGCAGATAGTTCCCCTGGCCTCTTGAGGAAGGTCTTCCTGCCAGGTGCACAAAGGGGAGGCCCAGGTCAGGAGCCAGCTGGGGCATGGGAGCAGGGAGCTGGGGGAAAGCAGTAGGAAGTGTCTCATTTGCATTCACGTTCTGATTGGTGCACGCTCCCCAACTCCCCATCTTGATATAGCCTGTAGTGTCCTAGGCCATGGGGCAATCAGGTGACAGCAGCCAGTCCAGGGACTGGCTTCTTCCATTTATCATGTGCACTTACAGTCAGGGAAAGATGGAGTTCTAATTCCCAATGCTGCCTTATTTGTCCCCGACACGAGGGCATTTCCCAGTTTGTGTTTGTATTCCTCCTCCTGTCCCTGGCCCCACAGACTGTAGGTCCAGCAGCTTCATGGGTCCTGCCCTGCTGGATGGGCCAGGGCTCCCTCCAGGCTGTGTGTAAGTAGGCACTTGGCAATAGTTACTGCAGGAGTCCATGGATGGAGAGCTGGACCTTACTGGGCGTGCTGCCTCAGTAAAGGCCTAGCTTCTCCATCCCTTTTCTGAATGAGGTCTTTAATTCTTGCTGGACTTGAGGATTCGTGGAAGGGGCCCTGACCCTGAGTCAGTCCCCAGGAGTCAGTCTAGCTGCGATGGTGGGCATGGTGCTATCACATACCGAATTATGGCTCCTCCGGTCCCCATCTTCCACCCGCCCTGCTCCTGGGCTTCAGACTTCAGCTTTCTTTTTCCCAGTGTCTTGCAAAAAGGTCTATCCTGCTCCAGACATAGGCTGTTGCTGGAGGCATTTGAGGTGACATGGGAAGGAGGGCTCTGTTCCCTTTGTCTCTGGGACCAGAGTTTTGTCTCCTGAAGGTCCACAGCTCCATCTTCTCCCTGCAGACTATGTTCAGTCATGGGAGGGCCACTTGCAGATGATGAGCCGCTGGTGCTGAGGCTCACTGTGGGGCTCTTAGGAAGCATGCGTGGGACCTCATGTGCCCCCCACCCCGTAACACTGGGTTACAGCTGCTTTCCTTACAAGACCTAAGCAAAATGAATGTTTATCCTGTGAGCTCTGGGAACAGGGGCTCTTTTGACCTAACTGACTTGACTTGAGTGCGGGGACAGCAGAACCCCTGCTTCCTGCTTGCAGCTCTTCTCCATTCTTCTATTTCCTTCCCCAGGATGGCCTGGGGTGTCCCACTCTGCACTTGGCTTACCTCGTGATCAAGCAGTTGGCCGATGCATGCTGAGGTGTGTCTTTATTCCTGTGGGTGGCTGTGCCTGTCACAGGCTTGTGGCGTGTGGGCATGTGCTTGCCTAGGTGTGTGTGCCAGGCTCCTTCTGTGGTCAGGACAGGCCGTGTGGGCTGGGGAAGGACTTTTTGCTTCTGTGGTTTGTGATTTTGTGGAGTGCTGGGAATGGGGCCCAAAGCCTCCTGCAAGGCAAGTGCTATCACGCTACAGCCCCTCTCATCTCACAGCGCTGCTTTAAAATTATTTTTATTATTTTTTCATGTGTCTTGCCTGCATGTATGTCTCTGCATCTTATATGTGCAGTGCCCTCAGAGGCCAGAAGGTGGCACTGGATCCCTTGATACTAGAACTGCGAACAGTGTGAGCCATCACATGGATCTAACCGGTGCTTCCCCACCCCCACCCCCCACCCCTGTCCCCAACACGTTTTTATTGATTTTTGGGGAATCTTACATCATGCACCCAGATCACACTCACTTCCCAGTGCTCCCAGGGCTGCTCCCCAACCTTATGACCTTCCCCCAAAAGGAGAAAAAAAAAAGTCTAATTTATGTTGCCCACACCCTCACTGGAGCGTGGTCAAACCCCCAGTGGCCGGCTGCTTAAAGACAACTGAGCCCTCCCCATCTGCACCGGCCCCCAGAAGCCATAAGTTTTGGAGAGTTACACTCCAGCATCCTTATCATAATTTTTAAAAGTCCTCTTCAATGGCTTCCTATCTAGGCTGTTACTTTGATGGGGATGGAGGTAGGGGTTGTCACAGAAGCCTTCAATATCCCTTTCTGTGAGTCTGCGGTGACCAATGCCACTACATAAGTAGCTTCGTTGCCTTTTATAGTCAGCGGGGGCAGGGATCACAGTCCCAGCTGGCAGCCTGGCCCATGGCCATCAACATGACCGATGACTGCATGGAGCACAGGCACAGGTCCTCTGTGACATCACAAGCCACGGACATCAATATGGCTTCCAGCAGCAGCACAGACTATAGACTGTGAGCAGCCAGTTCTCTTAATCACTGAGCCATCTCTCCAGCTCTTGTCCTGTTTTTTGTTGTTGTTTTGTTTTGTTTTGTTTTTTCAAATGTAAAATGTATTATCAGTGTGTGGGGGCGCATACAAGGCAGCGTACATGAGGCCAGAGTTCACCTTTATGGAGCAGGTTTATGCTTTCTACTTTTGTGTGAGTTTCCAGGGATCACACACAGGACTGCATCTGCGTTCAGCAACAGCATTTATGTGCTGAGACATCTCGCTGTCCCCATGGCTGTATTCTTAAGAGACTTGAAATTCTATTCGTTTCCAGAAAGCACTCATGGGATGAATGGATTTGCCTTAGTTCGTGGGTTTGGAAAACCTCCAAAGAACAACCAGACACTCCTGGGGCAGGAAGAGGTGCCAGCTTTAGCCAGATGACAACCTAGGACCTATGTCCCCCACACACCCTGTCATCCCTCTGTGGAAGTGACTGCCTGAAGGGTCCCCAATCTGGATCAGTCTGGGAACTGACCCAGCATCTGGAGTACTCCTCTTTGACGGGGCCCTCCTGCCACAGTCCACAGCCTGCAAGGACGGCGGCTGTGACTTCACCTAGCTGAGAAAAAACTGAGCCCTTGGGGGAATCCAAGGATCTGGCACACAACTATGGTGTGTGTGCACGCACATACCCTGGCCTGATATTTAGAACAACTCTTCCCCACTGACCACAGCAGTTAGTCAAACTGAAATAACTACACTGGCCACTGAAATTCCCCCAACACCTTCTCAGCCCCTGCATCTCCCTCCCTGTATATGGGTTATATACAAGACCCAACCCTAGCTTAAGCCTTCCCTTCCCATTGGTCATCGTCTATGCCTATCATCGTCTTCTTGCACTGCCATTGGCTTCCCCAGGGGCTGGAAGGCACAGTCCTGCCTGGCCCAGACAAGGGCACCCTTCTTCCTTCGACCCAATATACCCATGTGACAATCTTCTGCCCAGCATGTTCCAAGCCTGCACCATGGCGGGAGGGACAGCAACCTGTAGGTGGCGCCGCTGCCCACAGAAGACCCCACAGGAGCAGCCCAGTGCCCTAAGAAGGGGCACCTCAGGACTTAGGGGTCCAAGGCCAGGTCCTTCCTGACAGAGTTTCAAGGGCCTGGAAGGAAGGGAAGGAGAAGGTAAGGTAGGGAAGGGAAGTCACTGTGTCCCCTCACACCTGAGAGGCTCATAGCTTGACAGCATGACACAGCCTGGAGGGTTTTTCAGGCTCAGAAGAACCCAAGATTTCCTCCTGGGAGACAGAGCTGTGGGCTGAGGTGGATGGAAACCGACCCAGTATCTGTCTGGAGCCCGCTCAAGCCACTGATACCCACTTTTCCTATTTCCAGAGTCCTCTATGGAGTCATTCCCCCAGAGTACAGCAGAGTGTACAGAAAACATATGGCCCTGGGTCATCCAACTACCAGGGCATCTCTTGGACTGTCATCTCCTTCCCTGACAGGGGCAGGGGCCCAAGTGGCCTTTGAAGCCCAAAGTATGGGCTTCAGTCCTTGCTCTGGTGTCCTCTAGTCACCAGGCTTGAGGTAAGGAAGGCAGGTAAGAGCTACCAGCCTGTGAGCTTAGCGTATTCTTTAGTGTTTTTCAGTGTGGAATCTACCATAATCTACAGTGGCTCTCAGTTCCCTGCTAGCTGACAGTGGCTACTCCTGTGTGTGCTTGCGTGGGTTGGTATGGGTGTGGGGGTTGTCTTGGCTCCCTAGTCCCGTACCTACCCTTTCCCTACACTCGGGCTAAGAAGAGACTGCAGCAGGGACAAGAGACCCACCCTATGTACCGACTCCAACCTTAGGGGACCAAGGGAGCCCTGGCAAAGTCCCTGACATGGAACTCCTTCCTTCCCACAGGCACTATGAGTAGGAACCCTCTGCCCACCTGGCAGCCACCTTCTAGTCACCCCCACAGACCCCAGCAACTGCTGCATCCTACCTCCTACAGACTGGCCTAGTCTGTTCAGTCTGGGGCACTGTAGGATGGGTGGAGCCAAGGGAAATGGGTACATCCTCTGACTGGAGTTGCCACGTGACAAGCACCCCACTGAGGGCCTCACACCACACGTGGAAGTCCAAAGCTTCAGGGGGGAAAGGAGAAAATCCCCAAGAACCGTGCCCAGGGTCCTGTAGCCTCCCCTGAGTTCAGTCAGCCATTTGTCACACTGGCAGTGGCTCCTCCTCCGAGGGGGCTGGGCTAACTCCAACTTCCCAGAGACCTCTGCGTGGACCAGAGCCTTTCCAGGCCCCACTCAGACCCGAGATCAGCTTAACACTCAGTTCTGCATATGTATAGCTGGAACTCCCATCATGCCCTGCATGCTCGCTTACAGAATGGCCAGTGGGCAGGAGCCAGGCCCCAGCCACTTCCTGATTAGCCTTCTCTCACAAGGGACACTGCTAGGTGTTCTTGGCATAACCTCACCATGCAGCAATGCCATCAAAAGCTCCTGCTCCGTGCCCTGGCTCAGGCAGGAAGCTGAGCTACTCACCTCAAGCTCCCCGGTATCTGTGAAGCAGGGCTCCAGGCTCCTGCTATTTCAATACTAACTGCTGAGTAAAACTGGGGCCCCATTGCATCAGCCGCTGGCCTTCCTTGCATCCTTTCATCCTTGGCAAAGAGCTCCGCTTTTGTGCCTGCTGCTAGTGGGGAGCGTACAGCTGGGCACAGCACAGCCTCCTTTTTTGCTTTTTTTGGACCAGTGACAGAAAAGTTGTCCCGGTTGGGGATTAGCAGGGAGTCCAGGAAGTCACCTTTCCTATCACTAAGGACAGGAACAAGAAGGATTATCCCTGAAACTGACAAAACTTGCCCTTTAGCTTTCCACCGAGAAGCACAGAGGTAGAACTTCATGGTTTGTCATAACCTGAGAGCTTAAAAGATGTCGACTGTTTTCACTGAGTTCCAATGGATTGATTCAGAGTGCTGAGTTGAGGAATCTACAGTCACAAAGAGAAATGAAGACCATTAAGTCTGTCCAGAGAGTAGCTAGGCCAAGAAAATGCGATTGGTGATTGATTGGTGATGTCTGCTGAGGACGAAGCTGTGTAGAGTGGGCTAGGTATGCTGTATGCACTTGCTGCCTGATGAGCCACTTAGGCTGTATATTTCACTCCAGCGCACACTTCCTCAAAGATTTATTTTTCTTGTCATGTTTTATGGTTTCTGTTTGTTTTGTTTTTGAGATAGGGCCTTACTATGTAGCCCTAGCTGTCTTGGAACTTGCTACATAGACTAGTCTGGTTTCAAGCTCAGAGATTCTCTTGCCTCTGCCTCTAGAGTGCTGGAATTAAAGGTGTGCCACTGTGCCGAACTTTATATTTTAATATGACATTTTCTAGGGCAGCCAAGGTTATCAATGGAAAAAGCTGGGCCAGTATTACTTTGAGACACCAGCCCTGGAACATGGTAAGTGCTTATTTCAGGTCTCTGACAGAGCCTCATGCTGCCTGGCTAAACCCCTAGCTTGATGGAGGAGGAGGAGGAAGAGGAGGAGGGTGGGGGAGGAGAAGGAAGAAGGAGAAGGAGGAAGAAGAGGAAGAGGAGGAGAGAGAGGGGTGGGAGAGAGCAGGGAGAGGGGAGTCCAAGTGGTTGATACTGTCAGGGAACCCAGGCTTCCTGGGGCCCCAGCCTGGCACAGGGTGTTATGGTGGGCCTAGCAGTGAGCTTGCATGGATGGCCTCTGACCACAGAAAGTCTCTTGACCTTCTGTCCCAGGACCAGGCTCTCTGGCTGAGCTCTATTCATTCTTCTCTCTTTGGCTCACACCATGGCTCAGTCTCACCAAATCCTGTTCATCTAAGTCAACTCAATTCAGGAAATCACTCCCTGGTTTGCACGAATGCAGAATCCTGGTCCCCCTCCAGCTCTGCAGCTTCAGCCCCAGCCCCTCCAACGCTCTTGACCTCTGGAGTTTGCATCCTCTGAAGTGTCCCCCTTGACTGAGTGACCTGGGGCAGGCCAGGTACCTGCAGGAAACAGGAACCATTGGTTCCCTGAGCTCCTACAATGGGGCAGCAGTGCCCCCTGGTGGGTACTGCCTGAAGCATTTCCCTTCCACAGCCTAGAGAGCCACTCACTGGGAGGGAAGAGAGGGGAGGTCTTCCCAGTCCTCCAGGGGGAAGTGCCCACCAGGCCATCCCTCCCAGCCTCCGCCTGCTCCTGTGTGGGCGCTCTTCATCATGTCGTTTGGCTCTGCGTTTGTCCGGGCTGAGTGTGCAGAGGCTGTGAGAGGTGATCCATTTCAAAAGCCCTAAGGCTGCAGTCTACCTGCCCGGCTTCTTATGAAAAGGGTTTCCTTCTGTGAGTTTTAACAGAAGCCTGATGTTCCAGGAAGAGGCCACGAGCACTGTGGCTTCCTGGCTCTCCACAGCCCCCTTCCAAGCACCTGTACCCGGGTCTTTGAGGAGGAAGGACAGCGAGAGTGAACTGGCAGCAGCTGTGACACAGGAACCCCACATCATGCTTTCAGGTTCATCCCATAGCTCCCTCCCGTCACCCCCACATCCTCTCCACCTCCTCAGGCTGGATCGTTATAAACCCTCCTTTAATAATTGATTTCAGAGATAGGTGTCTGGAACCCCTCCCCCACACTGCAAGGCACAGCCTCACCCACCCTTAGCACAGAGGACAGGGGACAGCTGCCAAGGAACACCAGTCCAGATCCTCCTCTCATCCAGGGTCTTGTGCCAGACCTGAGGGACCCACACCCCTAAGCTGCCAGGTCCCTCCCCAAGAGGAGCGCACCAGAGGCTACCTGGGCCAGTCCCCCAGGCGGCCCCTCAGTTCAGTTCCCCGCTGAACTGAGCTTGGGGGGAGTGTTCCAAGTGTGTGGATCCCACAGAAACATGGAAAACCTGAAGAAAGTGTCACAGTGGGGATAACCCCACCAACCTTTCCTGTGGCCTTTCCCTGGGCAGCCACAGGTGCTACACCCACCCTCCCTGGTTTTTAATACAATATAATATGACTTCAGGGCGGAGACCCAGCTAGCCTGTGCACAGTAATACTGGGAGCCATTTCGAGCTGTTAAAATATCCCAGACAGTAGAAAGAAGGGTCACAGGATAGCCAGGGCCCCATATTGGCAGAAAGACAGGGAGAAGGGCCCAGGCCCAGAAAGTTCCCAATGCAACCTTTCCAGGATGGGCCAGAAGCCTCAGTGGTGGGTGGAGCAGGGCCCATGTGAGAAAAAGCTAGAGAGGCCCTGTGGGAGGCTGAGGGTGGAGAAACAGGACGGTGGGGACGTCAGCAGCCTCAGTACTTGGGAACCTTGCTGTAGTCTTCAGAATGAATGTACCGGCACAAACATATGGACAGGAACAACCCCAGCAGCTGTGAAGGACAGAGCAAAGTCAAGATGGCCGGCCCAGGTCCCAGAACCCTGCCATCCAGCTCCACACTGGGCTCTAGTCACAACCATCCTGAGGCAAACAGGCAGGCTGCTGAAGGAGGCCCAGAGAGGGACAGTGCCCAATCTGATGTCACACAGTCAGATGGGCTGGGGTCAGGGCAGCTCTAGAAGCCCATGGAACACTCAGTTCACAGAAAAGCAGCAATGCAAGGGCGGTGGGGGAGGGGTACGCCAGACAGAACCCAGGGCACGGCTGGATGGGAGAGTGGGACAGACCTCAATAACAGCGACACCAGCACACACGCCCAGAAGGATCCCGAAGTTCTCCTGCAGCCACGCCTGCGCCTTTTCCATGCAGCCCTGTGGGAAGACTCACATCAGCCTCTGCACACAGCTGCAGCAGGCCTGCCGGGGACCGACTCGTGAGCAGGCCCCTCATGGCACCTGTAGACCATGGTGTAAGCAGATCAGGAGGAGGGAACTAATGAGGGAAGGAGGCTAAGTGATGGCCCCGGGCACGTCCAGGAACTGGAACACCTGTCCCTCTCAGGGTGGCCGAGTCCAGCCCCTGGCTGCCAGCCCCACACATACCTCTGTGTTCACAGGCCAATCCTCAGGGTTGTTTTCGCCCACAGTGCTGTTGTCAGCCTCGCAGAATCCTTTCTTCACAATGAGCTGGTTGTCCTCCTCCTTGATCTTCTCGCAGGAGCACGGGTAAGTGGTCTTGGTAAAGGCCATGAGCTCCTCATTCACTGTCCAGTTGTAATAGCTGGCCCAGCCGCAGCACTTGACCTGCGCAGTGGCGACAGGTTGCTTGATCGGCCAACTCTGCCCATCCTAAGCACCCTCCTCCAGGTGGAGACTCAGACTGGCCACTTCTGTGCCTCCTGTGGTGACAGCTGCGCCCCCCACCCCGGGGTGCTGGAGATGCCTGTCACCCAAGGGCTGAACTTCAGTGCTGTGCATCAAAAGAGGCCTCCGAGAAACAGTACAAACTACCAATACCGTGGAGAGCCAGAATCGGAAGCTGTTAGCATATGCACAGAGCAGAGGAGGCAAGTTCAAGTGAAAGACCAGTCAACACAAGTGGAATGTGTGCAAGGCTGTCTGTCAGGTGGCAAAGGTTGAACACGGGGCTCTGGGGTCATGGGTTCAAGCCCCAGTTCTGCCACTTCAAGCTTCATTTCCACAAATGAAGACTAGGAACTAAGGTCCCTAATGGGGTGAGGGAGTGAGGCAGACAATGTGCCACTTGCTTCCAGAGAGCCCGGTGACAGACCAGTCAAGGCCAAGTGTTAAGCACTGGCACCTGAGATCTTGGGCGGAACTTCTAGTCACCAAAGTGAGAAAAGAGACGAGGTCAGTTCCACTGTTTCCAAAGACAAAATGCTCTATCCAGAGGACAGAAAGGCTTTCTGGGATGGAAGCTAACACTGTTCTCCGTGGATTCCTTGGAAATCCAATGCCAGGTGGGAGGGAGGATAAGCCTTGCTCAAGCGCTCATCTGCAACAGCCAGAAGGGGGCGCTCCAAGCAAGTGTAGGGAAACAGCTCCAGGCTGTTCCCAGCTGACAAGAGCTCTGACAGAAAGGCAGAAGGTTAGGTACCACAGGCTCTGCCCCAGTGAGGGGACAGGCAGGCCTCACTTGTTCTGTGACACCAGGAAAGGACAACCTTTCCAGGGCCAACAAAGAAGAGGCAGCGCTGTGAGCCCAGGAGCTGTCGCCAAGACGTGCTTAGGGGCCAAGAGCACTTGTGTCCTCTCTCCAAGAGTAACACATCACTCATTCAGACTCCTCAACAGCCGTCCTCACCTGCGCCTGCACGTAGTCCCAGGCCTCCTCGCGGCTGCTGGTGGCATTGAAGGTGTAGTTCTGAATGATGTCCATCACTGTGTTCCCCATCTCCTTCTTCAGCTGCAGAGGGAGTGCGAGGGTAAGGGCTGGACTTGAACCTGGGCCTCGGGGATGCTCACGCTCACACCCTGCCTCCACCACAGCAATCCCAGGCCATGCTCACGGCTGCAGAACATCCACCGTCCTGGTGATCCCTAGTGCCCATTCGCTCAGCGCCATGGCCTACCCTTTAGCAGGCATTTTTCCTTTTGACACTGAAAAGCCTCCCGAAGTCTCCCACAACTTTCCCCAGATGTCAATGTCCTTCAATGTCCTCTCAGGACTTACAAAGTCCCACGCCGTTTGCCCAGGCCTCCCCGGCCCTGGTTCCCTGCTCATCTGTGCTGTGCTCCATTACAGGAGACCCCATGCTGCCCCTGCTGCTCAGAATGCTGTCCCCCGGAGCTGAACATGGCTAGCTCCCTGGCAAACTGCATCTCCTCAGACAGGCTCTACAGAACAGTGTTTCTCCTACCCCTCTGCTGCCTTTCCCTGGCCATCCAAGGCTAAATGATGGTGTCAAAGCTCATTCTCTATTTGGGCTTAGGAACTCTTTTCCCACCTGGGGTGTGGATGTCGGCTGGGGACAGCTAGGTGTGGGTACAGTTAATAAACAAACTTTCCCCATGGTTAGTCATCACAGAGGCTGGGCATAAGACCTGTCTCCTAGGAACAGTGAAAATAAGAGGCAGAGCGTGTCCAATTTCTTGCTTTTGTGGAATGGGCTACAGTCTCTCAGGAAAGCCCTGAGACTGCAGGCAAGCAGCCCAGGAACCCCAACCAGGAGACCTCCTCAGCTTCAGCCAGAGTCTCAGCCATGTGACCAAGCTGGCCTTCCCTACAACCAGTGGCACCACATGAGGCTGATGTCCTCATAAGTCTTAAGGAGGGCAGGGTGAAGATCTGGGGGTCTCCATGGCTGCCCTCCCCGGGGCTTCATATCCTGACTAGTAGTAGTAGTCCCCACCAGCTAGGGGGTCCTAAACCCTGTGCTACCTGGTACAAGGAAGCTCAGGGGTGTGGGGCAGGGGAGGGCTTCAGAGAACAGAGGCCATGGCCTCCTGGCTTCTCACCAACAGCCAGCTGTGAGGAGGGGAAAGATCTGCAGCTAGCCCCAGAGTGAGTTGAGACCCACAAAGGTGGGAATGTGGCCTCCGAGGCACTCAGTCGCTTCTGACCTCCCTCTATCACACAGCCCAGACAAGCAGGCAGCCATCACCTGCTTAGCCATGAGAGAACCAGAGCGATCACTGTGTACAAGAAGGCCACACACATGCCTCCCTTCTCGACATACCCATGTTCTCCAGGGTCAGGATGCTCTTCCCCAGCCTCCCAAGGGAGCCTGGAGTAGCACACCCAGGATGCCACCTCCTCCAGCTGGGCCAACAATCTGGGCTCCTAACTGTGGGCCTGCTCGGCCTGGGAAACAGCCCACACCTCTCAGGCCTGGGTAAAGCTCCTAGCATCGTTCAAGAATCCTCAGGGGCTAGGGTGTGGCTCACTTAGTACAGAACCTCCCTAGGTCAACTTGGGGTCAGTCTCTAGCACTGCATACACTGGGCATAGTGGCACACACCTGTAATCCAGCACCTCTCGACTCAGGTGGGAGGAGGGTGAAAAGTTCATTGTCATCTTTGGCTATCCAGGCACCATGACACCAGCCTAGACTACATGAGAACCTGACTGAAAAACCCAAAACACCCAAGCCAACAAATCCAGGCAAAGATAAAGCAAAGAAAAGGCCTCATAGAATTCTATGGCTTTCAGATCTTTCCACTCCACAGCTCAGCAGTGGCTGACTTTCACAGAATGCCCTTACCAAGATCTTTCAACTGACCCTCCCACCTGACCTGTGGTCCAGGGACTGGCCCTGTCCCCCCACCACAGGCCTAGAGAGGCTTGTGAACTTAGCCACGCCACACAGCCATGTTCAAGAACTGAAGTTTGGACTTGAGCTTGTCTGCCCGCAGAACCCAGACCGCCATCCACCTGCAATGCTCCCGCTGCGTTCAACCACATGCCCAACAGAAGAATGTTAACTAGAGCCAGAGAATCTCCCGTGGTTTGTGTACCCCACAACTGGGCTGTCTGCCGGCAGGTCTTGGGCCAATCTTCTTGTCTCTAGTAAGCAGGTAATCCCCAGGCCTAGACACATCTCCCCATCACTTCCACATCCGCCCGCCCCTGTTAGTAGGTCCCCCTTTTGTAGCCACAGGGTTCTGTATTTTCCCAGTGTTGTCGTCATGGCAGCTGGACTTCCTTACCTCCACAACCCTGCCACAGATACCAACAGGTGATAGAGGCCCTGGGTGATTTCCACCAGGGTGGGTGATTTCCATGGAAATCACTCAACATCCTGTAGTCCAGGATGTGGCTAACACAGCTGGGGTCAGAGACCCAATCTGCTACCTGGTGCTGTACAGCCATGTATGGGGGCCTCTGTGTTAGTGCAGTGGGTTGACAAGCTCCTTAAGAGATGAGCCACCTGAGGGGGAAAACCAACAGAGGAGTGGAGCTGAGTTCTGTCGGAGCTTTAGAGACTGAGATTCATGATTGATTAAGAGTCTCTTTGTCCCCTTGGTTGGTCCCTGGGATGGTGTCAACCCCTCTACCCTCCCGAACTTGTCAATTTATCCTTCCTTAGAGACCTCAAAGGGCAATGTCCCTGGCTCACATCTTCCCAGGGCATCAGACCAACCACAGGCCATCTAAGAGTCAGAGCCTATATGACTCCACAGGTTCCCCACTTCTTAGGAGAGCAACCCTCCTGGTCACACAGCCAGCCAGCAGCAGCAGAAGATTCCAGAATCCAGATCTGTGCAGTTCCCAGGGTCCTGGAGGCCTCCTCCTGCTCTGTTCCCACGCCACCAGAGACTGTCTTCCCCCAAAGAAGCCCACACTGTTATTTTCCATGGCTAAGTGCTATTTCAAGGTGTGAACGGCCCTCAAGGGCAACACAGCACCCAACTTAAGACTTCCCCACACTTCCCCCTTGTCTGCTTAGATGCTTCCTGTCATGGGGAGTGCAGAACCCCACAAAAGCATGCCACAGGGTGGAGTCTCTCAATGCAAGCAGCTCACCACAGCTTATTAGTCCCCACTGTCTCACTGGTCTTGGTCCCCTGAAGTCCTAGCTTGGATTACGCAAGAGCGATTAAGTCCTTTCCTGAGCCAAAGATTGCTGATGCCCTCTGCCCTCCTTCCCGAGGTCCTTCTGCAGGTTCCGCAGGACAGTGCACCGTCTTCTCTAAAGTGTCAGGACAGCCAAGCACTGCTCCCAATCAAGATGCTGCCTCTGCTCCTCTAAGGGCTTTCTAGAAATGAGCTCTCTGATTGGGGCCATGGGCTGAGCATGTCACCTCTCATCACCACCCCAAGTGATTCTAGAAGCCCACTGCTCCGCAGTCTGCAGGAGTGGTTATGCACCCAGCCACCACGGGCTGACAGTAAGCTTGTATCCCTGTGCAGAGCACAGGGGCTCTAGGACGCTTGGCTCCCTGGTGAGACTCCACCCACATTTCTGTGACCCTGGGCAACCAACAGCCAGCTGCCTTCTCCTTTCACAGCTGGGAAGAAAGGGCCATCTGTTCAAGGACTGAGACATTCCCTCCCAGAAGAGCAGACCCTTCACAGGGAAGGTTTTGTCTCTGGGAACCTGGCCTACCACCTCTGCCACACACGACTGAGCACACTCGTGACTTCAGGCTTTCTGGAGCTGGGAGCGGTCCAGCTCCCTTAACACCATTTTTGGAGCAATGTGCCCTCACCCTACCCCCCACACAAAACCCTTCTGCTGCAGGTTGTAGCTCCAGGCCCTGCACTCCAACCCAATCCAGGTTCTTAATACTTCTGTATCTGTTAATGGGAAGCTAGCACTTGGCTGTCATTTTGCAGCAAACCAGCCTGTCAACAGGGAAGCAGCAGACCTCATTTCTTTCCTGGCCCCCTCACTCTCTGCTGCCTTAGGAAGGATCAGCAGAATCCTTCCTAGACGTCTACACAGCTCAGAGGGTGTGCATAACTTCACCCAGGCCACACAGCAGTCAACACGAGAGCTTGCCAAGGAGCAGGACCCCGGAATGCCAGACCTGGTCTCTGCTCCCAACACTGGCTGGGTGACTGCAGCCAGCAGCCCATGGATGAAGCCCCTATGACTTCACCCTGAGTCCTGCTCACTCAGCCTGGCCTATCCTAACACTGACCACAGTGGGCGCAGCTACCCACCACGCTTACCAGTTCGCCCAGGCCAGCAGTGATGCCACGATGCCTGCTGACCAGCCAAGGGTCCTGGGCCTTGCACACTCTACCCTACCACTGCCCACCCGGCTGTGGAAGAAGGATTCAGATCTTACAGAGGGACTGGGAAGGCTAAGGATGTGCCTTGGTGAATCAGTGCTTTCCTGACACACACAAAGCCTTGGGTCTTAGCCCCCCACCCCTCACCCCCAACTGAATAAAACTTGGGGGTGGGGGAATGGGAAATGAGGGGTGGTAATGGCCGTACTCATAGCACTTGGGAGGGGGCAGTACAGAGTGTCCTAAGTTCCAGATCATGAAACCTAGTCTCAGAACAACCAGAAACGGTTGGTGACATCACAGCCCAGAAAGGTCTGGGATGTGATTATTCGCACTGGCTTCCCCAGGGACTCTGTCTGTGGGGCACGGAGGGCCTGATGCCCTGCTTGTGGGCTACCCTGTCACTGAATGGCTGCAGCTGCTGTCTCAGAGGACATTTCTGCTACAGAGACACACAAGGGGGAGTGGTCTGAAGCATCACTGAAGAGGAAGCTGAGGCAGAAAGAGACTGCCTGCCCTGGGTCTCAGAACCAACTCTGAGTGGGCCTCTGAGAAGCCGCCAGCCATCTTTTAGACGGCCTCTTCCTCTGCCCGCCCCCTGCCCTGCTCCAAGCTGCACAGGAATAAACACCAGCAAGGGGTGTTTAGTCTCTTGCTGTGATTTACAAAGTGGCTGGGGGCGGTTATGTTCCTTCCAATTCAGGGGTAAAGGTGAGGACCCTCACCCAGCACACGGGATCCCCCATTCTGTACAGGAAGGAGTGGGGTGTGGAGCCTCTTCAGCCAGTCCTGAGGGACCCAGAGGCTGGACTCCTGAGCTTCTACCACAGATGAGCAGCAGCAAGCAGAAAGACCCTGGGGAAGTCACTCTGAGGCTGTCAAGTGTGTGATTATGGCCAAAGCCACTTGGCTCTTGTGAGTTTCAGTTTCTTGAATGGAAATGTAAATCTCAAACAGGTTGTGTTCAAGCTTGGCCAATGATGTGGGGTTAAAGTCAACCCAGAGGGTGCTGCTGTCCTTTCCAAGGGATGGTGGCTCCACTAGGGGTGGGGGCGGGGTGACTCAGACCCCCTGCGAAGGCCACCAGCTTCCTACCTAATGACATTGCCAGGTACCCTGACTCAGTCCCCAGAAAAGTCACAAGGGAGAAATGAGTACCTGACCCTACCCCGCACTGGGTAAGGAGTTTCCCTCCCCTCAGCACAGGCGTCCTGCCTGACATCCAGGCAAGCTTCCTTTCATCTAGTGACTCCGCCATTTCCTCTAGCCTTGGCCACCTGGAGGCTCGGGCTCAGGTCAGCCCTCAGCTGTCAGGGTTCAGCTGTCATGGGTACCCTGCTTCTGGCGTAGGCTCTCTTCGCATTTGGATTGCAAGCACCCTATGCTCTCCTGCTGGGAGCCAGCCCGGCTCACCCGGAGAACAGGCTGGGCGTGCTTTACAAACCAAAGCCGCCTCAGGCAAGGGACCACTGCTGTCTCATCAGCATGACCACCAAGCCAGGGTGCCTGGGTTCCCATGCCGCCTCTGCGCTCATTGACTGTGTGAACGTGAGTAAGCTGTTTAACCTCTCTGTGCTTCAGTGCCCACATCTGACAATGAGACTCCTCCCCTCTCCCAATCTCCTGCATGGTTTCAAGAAATGACCAGACTCAGCGTGTGAACAGCACAGCACCAGGCGCCTCAGTTCTTCCGAGGGCTAGCTGATGTTGGACCAAAGCTCTCAGCTTCCAGGAGGGACCTATAACTACACAGCAAGCCCTTGCCCCATGCTGCATGGCAGGATGGGAGAGAGGCCCCAGGGCTTAGCTGGGTGCCAGCGGGGTCTCTGAAGGCAGCAGGGGAGCCTGGGCCTCCCTGATTCCTCCACCAGCGAGATGAAGGCCTGGGTACGATCCTGCCTCTCACGTGACCCAGCTGGTGACAGGGTGAGCACGGAGCTTGGTCTGTGGCCTGTGTGGACCCAGCAACAGAGACGCTGGGATCCAGGTAACAGTGACCGATGCTCTTCCTCAGCATCCACTTCTTCAGATATGCTGGCACACGCCTCTAATCCCAGCACTCAGGAAGCAGAGGCGGGTGGATCTCTAAGTTCTCGGCCAGCCTAGGCTACATCATGAGCCCATCTCAGTAACAAGTATTTGCTTTCCCCTGTCCACAGGGGACTCACCCTGCAAAGCCACTGTCCAGAGCTCGAGTGCGTGAAGCTTCTGGACGGTGCCGGTACACACTGGAGGTGCTCAGACCTGAGCCGTGGGCAGTCACAATTCCCAACAGCCCGTCTGAAGGCTCCATGCTAAACACTCTCAAGCACCTTCCTGATCCAGGGCAAGAAGTCTATCTGAGGAAAGTGATGGCCTGGCTGGCAATGCCCTCGCTTCTGGCCACGGCAGTGCAAATGGTGCGCCTGGTGCTGTGGCAGCCATCTTGTGACCATGAGGTGCCATGCTACGGACACTCGGTCCCAGTGCGAGGGCTTCAGACGCCAAGCTGCTGAAGGAGACAGGAGCAGCGGACGTGCTTTGGCCTTAAGCTGCAGCAAGTCTGACTTTCCACCCTGAGAGATGAACATTTCTTTGCCTTCAAAGGAGTAACGTCTGCATCATCAGATTCCTCTGGGCTCATCTGTGGCACACTGGTGGCATTTGACACACACTCAAGAGCTTTCATGACAAAAAAAATGCCTCGCATGGATCAGCTGCTCGCCTAGCGATGCACTGGTGGGTCTCAGAGTCCTTGTTTGCTGAGGGAAGGCAGGTTCGGAGAGGGAAGTGGTCAGTCTAAGGCCACACCGCAATCCGAGTTCCATCTCAAGCTCTAGCCCTCTCTCTACTGGTCCCATTTTCAATTACAAGTGCCACAAGGGCCACCCCCCACCCCAGGAGCAGAAGGCCAACCCCGCCTGCCCCTCACTAGGGAAGACGAGTCTGGCTGGCCACTCTCAACACTTTGGACATCTTGGTGTCCTTGTGCAGGGGGCTTTCCATGACCTCTTGGGCCATCTGTGACAACCGAATGGCTTCCTGCCAAACAAACCTGTCTCAGCAGCCCTCATCTGCTGGAAGCAGGAGGAAGGGTGCTTACCTTGTCAGCGTTGAAGTAGAAGAGGACCCCTACGGTCACCTGAGCAATGAGGATCAGCAGAAGGAATACGAAGTACTGGGGACAAAGGTGCAGAGTCAGCTATGGCCCACAGGCGTCTGCCCCATCCCAGGAAGAACTCCCTACCCTGGGGATCTGGGCCAGCACAGGTTCAGGGCCCTGACTCACCAGACCCAGCAGGCAGCGGACCTCATTGACAGCACCGATACATCCCAGGAAGCCCATCACTATGGTGACGGCGCCCACACCGATGAAGACGTAAGCCCCCACCTGCAGCGAGCTGGATGAGGTTTCTAAAGGAGAAGGGCATGCATCCAGTGAGCCATGAACCACAGGGCAAAGGCAGTCTGGGTCCAGGTCTACTGTCTGGCTCCCCACAGCTGGGGTTGAGGTAGCCATGTTCCTACCCTCGCCCATCCTGGTGCTCCACTCCCATCCAGTCAAGAGCTCTTATTCCTCCTTTTGTTCTCAGCACCTCTCATGTGATTTTCCCTGAGACTGAATGCAGGAGGGTGGGGCTGGGTTGAATTTCCTAGGGGACCCTGCAAGCCAGGCCTGACGTCGGGAGGAGGGTGTGGGTCAGGAGGCAGACACCACGCAGGTTCTCTTGAGGACCCTGAAGACCTATAGGTGCCCGTGCTGGCCAAGACATGGGCTGGGGGGAGGCTGTAACGTGAGAAAACGTCAGCTGGTGCAGGCTCTGGCTTGCTTTTAGGAAGCAGAAGCTACAGCGGTGCAAAGGCGAGAGGGAGTAAGGTCTGGAAGGCTGGGCCTGTGGGGGAAATGGGGACCCAGCAGGGAACAGCTCTGGGGGGATGGGCAGATCTTATAAGGGAAGGTGGTCTGTGGTCAGAGGGTGGAGGGCAAATGGTAATAGAGGATTTTTTGTTTGTTTGTTTTTGAGACGGAGTCTTTCTTATGTAGCCTTGGCTATCCTGGAACACACCATGTAGACCAGGCTGGCCTCGAACTCACAGAGCTCAGCCTGCCTCTGCTGGGATTAAAGGTGTGCCACCATGCTCACCAAAAAAGAGGGGACTCCTTTTTTGCTTGTTTTCTGAGAGAAGGTCTTACTAGAGCCTGGGCTGGCTTAACGTGACCATTCTAGTGCTGGCTCGCACTAGGACCTCTCAGAGATCGCGGGCCTTGGAGGCCAAGCTCTGCTGGAGGGAAAAGGAATCCTTCATGTGTTTCTCAGGGATGAGGCCAGCCAGGGCCAACTTGGGCCCTTCAGCAGGGGTGACACAGGCCTGCCTGGTCCTTCTCACTGTTTGCCCACCAAGGTGGTGGCTGTGGGATGGGGTGGACTGTGTCCTTGGATAGACACAGAAGGGAGGTGGATGGCAGGAGGCCCTGTTCCAGAACTCAGGGAGACCCAGGCCTACTGTCCTTACTGCCAGGCTCCCAGAAACTTTCCTGCTCTGCTCAGAACCTCCAGGAAAGTGCCCTGAGGTGAGTGGGGACTCCTGGGGCTAAGCTCCTCATGCTGGCCTCACATTGGGGGTGGGGGTGGGGTGAGACAAGACCAGCCGCTCCAGAAGACACAAAGGGACCTGGACAAAAAGGGTGCTATATACCAGCCCTGATCAAGGCCCCTGGACTAAAAGCCTTTTGCACCCCCTGACACTCTCTCTGGATTCATAGCCAGGTCTCCCTAGGGGCTTTCCTGAGGTGCAGGGAGCCTGCAGTACAGGGAGCCTGCCCTGTGAGACCACAAGACCGAGCTGTCCCCACTCAGCCTCAGGGTGCCTGACTCTGCCACTGACTAACTAGTGCCTGTCCTAGGGTGTCCCCTGCACTGTCCACAGCAGCAGAGTGTGTCGGACTCAGCCAGCAGGGGAGCCAGGAGGTAGAGAGCAGGCCATAGGGACTAAAGGGACCCCAGTCAGGTGACCAAGCTCTATCAGCAGGCCACAACCAGTGGCAAACCACTTCCTCCTTCCTCCTCTGGAAAATAGGACTTTGTGCAGTGTCTCATGGTCAAAGGGATTAAACTGCACTACACAAGAGCAGTCCTAAAAGCCTCACTCAGAAATGAGAGATTCTGTCTGGTGTGCTTGTTGAAGACAGGGTCTCATGTAGCTCAGGCTGGCCCCACCCTTTCTCTGTCGCAGTGGATGGTCTTGAACTTCTGGTCCTCCTGATTCTAACTCCCAAATGGCTGAGATTACAGGTGTGTGACCTCTGTGCCTCACACAGAAGTGGGACTCTATGGTCTCGGTCTCCTGAGGTACACAGTACAGAGGAAAAGTAACCTCCGGGGGGGGGGGGAACACAGCTGGTAGGCAGCAGATCCCTGATGACTGGCACCCCTCCCCAAACTCCCAGACCCAGAGCTCCCTCTTAACCAAGCCTGTCTGCTTTCTCTTCTGATGATCCCACCTTGAGGGACACAGGAGCCACGTGGTACAAGAGCCAGGACTCGGGCTCCCTTCTCCTCCTCCCTTACCTTCTGTGTGCCCTAGGGCAGATTACCCCACCTCCTTATGCCTGGGGTTTTCTCCTCTGTAAAGGGTGATGATGATGGAGGGAAGAACCTACAGCAAGCCCTGGGTCCCATTCTGACCCTCCCTTTCAAACAGTACCTCAATCAGTCTCAGTTTTCCAAGTGCCTAGGGAAGGTTTCTTTTCCTTGTATTATGACCTAGATTTCTGTCTTGCTGATATGAAATCAAGTTTCACCTTGTATCCCACGCTGACCTAGATGTAGCAGTTCACCTGCTCCAGCCTCCCGGAACCATGTTTCTGGGCCCTGGCTGCCTGGGAGCCCCTAGAGGCTGCTGTAAACACAGAACAACCACTGGGTGTGTGATGGGTGCGACCTGGGCCTGGAATTTACAGAGCTGCTGAGAGTCAGCCTTTAAAGCTTGCCCGCACAGGGCAGGGTACGGGCAGGAATGAGGTGTCTGACAGACTTTGCACCCAGGGACGGTGCCTGCTGGATGTCAGCTGGACTCATCAAGCCAGAGCCAGTTCTAAGGAGGGCTTGTCCCTGTCGGAGGGCACTGGAGTGTCAGGGTAGGCACAGAAAACCCACCCAACCCTGACTGGGACACTAAGCGCTCATGGCAGGGTCATCCCTGCTTTACCTGCCCTGGAGCCTGGCCCTGAGGACCTGGACAACAGCTGTAGACCCTTCTCTCTAGAGACCCTCCCTCCCAGCCAGGTTCTGTCTTATTTTAATGGAGCAGCTGTCAGGATGGCCGGAGTCCAATCCAGCTGCTTGGGACAGCTGCTGGAAATGAAGAGGGCCAGGGCCTGCCACTCACTGGGGGAATGGCTGGCACAGAGTGCTCCTGGCATGTTACTATACTCCTCCCCACCCAGAACTGGGATGGGAGGCCAGTCACGAGGGAGGGCCTCCTAAGGGAGAAGGCAAGGAGGTTAGGCCCTATGGCCTCGCTCAGACCATGCTGGTCACCTCTTCTTCTGAAGAACAGAAGAGGTCTTGAATGGAAGCTCATCCCACCCTGTGCTGCAGCCATGACCAGATCCCTGGGGATGGGTCTTCCAATTCAGAATGGAGGAACTGTGTGATCTTCTTAATGGCTCTGTTCCTTCACTGGCACAACAGGAACCTAACAGGACTACTGGGATCAGGGTCCGATGTGCACCTGACTGTCCATCGTTCCTGGCTCCCTCCTATGGCCCTCTGACGTGGGAAGCAGCTGCAGCCTGCATTTCACTGCACACTCAAATGTGGGAGCAGAGGATGTGAGACACTTTCCTGAGTGGGAAGAGAATGACTCCACCCCCACCCAAGTTACCCAAGGGTCTGCAGACAATGATGGCTTTGTCTCTGGGCAGGAATGTGTCCTGGAACCCTGGCAAGGGCCCCCTATGCAGCAGTCAGCAACAGGAGCTGGCCATGTCCCTTCCCTCAAGAACAGGCTATCAGTGGGGCAGGGGGTGCCTTACGTAGGACGGAAATGAAGCTGTTCTTGTCTGCAAGGATCCACACCCCGAAGCCCAGGATCACAGCACCCAGGATCTGCAAGGAAAGAAGTGGTCAGCGGAAGCCCAGGAGCACGCGCACGTGCGTGCGCACACACATGCACACACACACACAAACACACACACACACATGCACACACACACACACACACACACACACACACACACACGATTACTACCCTCACTAGTACCCTTCTTCCTGTGAGCACACTGAGCTGAAGTGCCTCCAAGTTTAATTAAGCATCGAGAACTATGGTTGTGGAGAGTTGGAATGCTACAGGTCAATAGTCAATTACTGTGTTGTCTTTAGACCTCTATAAATAGCCCTTTATTGCATACCTTGTGTGTCACCTAACATTCTTGTGAATTTTAGGAAAATCTCTTTGGAGCATATAGAGACTAGCTTCCGCCAACCCAAACATGAAGAATGCCATCAGACGGCATCTGAGGCCTACAACAGAGATCCCCACCCCTGATTTGCTGTAACCCATCTACCAGATGTTTCTACCACTGTATCTGAAGTTTCCTGAGACTGCCTCCTGTCTGCTGCTCCAGGCTCCCCGCCCCCGCTGCCAATCAGCACCCTAAAAGCTCTATGTATAGAAGCCTCTGAATACCAGAACTGGACTGACCTTGGGCACTGTGGCCTTTCTGACCTCAAACTGACTTCTTGAAGATGTTTTAGAATGTAAAGGAAGGAATGGATTGGAATGTGTTTGGACACGTGCCCTAGTTGTGTCCTAGTTAGTGCTGTCAGCCTGGCACAGCCTAGGCTCATCTGAAAGGAAAGTCCCACTGGAGGAATTGCCTACATCAAATTGGCCTGTGGTCACATGGGAGAGGTTGTCTTGGTTGTTAACTGATGCAGGAGAGCTCTGCCTATTGTGGGCAGCCCCATTCCCCAGGCAGAGTATAAGAAAGCTCAATGAGCATGGTCCTATGAGTGAGCTTGCAAGCGACATTCCTCTATGGCTTCTGCTTTCCATTCTTCCCTTGAGTTTGTATCCTGGATCCTTTAGTGATGGACGGTGACCTGAAAGTGTAAGGGATAAGAACCCTTTCCTCTCCTGGGTTGTTTTTTGTTTGGTCACAGTGTTTATTAGCAAACTTGTTCCTCATTCTAATGTGCCCATGCATAATTACACTATGGCCACTGTGTGTACAGAATTTTCCATGTCAAGGGTCAAGCATATCAGGACATCTAGGGATGATTTAAAGTATAGGGGTACCTGGGGCCACTGTGTGCATGTACCACATGGTGACCATAGCTGCTCATCTGGACCTGCTAGTCTTTTGCTGTGAACATTCCAGAAAACTTCTATATTAGGTCAGAATTTGCTTTTCATATCACTAAATGAAGAAATTAAAAATACTTGGGATTTTTTAAAAATGTGCTTAAATGTATGATTTTCTTTGCTCTTTTACTACAAAAACCTCCTGAGGGGTTGGGAAGACAGATCAGTGGGTGGGTGAGTTTGCTCTGTAAGGTGAGGACCTGAGTTCAAATCCCCAGCACACACATAAAATAAATCTGTGCTACAACCCCAGCATTTTGAGGTAGTCATACAGACATCACGAAAACTTTCCAGCACAGCGGAAACTAAGCTTTGGAGTCCGTTAGAGACCCTCTCTACCCAGCTACACATGACCACAGCCTGGCTGACCCTCCCTTTCCTTTTGGCCTGCTCTTTTGTGGTTAGGACCCAGCATTCTACCAACCAACCCCAGCCTCACCCCTACACTCTCAGCGGCCTCTGGATGCCCTGTAATGCTTGACACATGACATGGGAACGCTGTGCACATGCCACATTGCAGTATCTAGGGGACAGTGAGCAAAAGAGGTCTGCACATGCTCAGTAAGGATACAGCATTTGGGAGATATTTTTGACCTGCCCTGGGTGGAAGTCACCAACACAGAACCCCGTGGCCCTGTGCTGGAGAAGGAACGAATAAATGCAGTTTCCATCCGCTTCCCCTGCCTGGCTGGCTGGGCACATGGACCAATGAACAGGCAGTGAGCACCAACTGGGTTGGGTCCCTGGCCTCTGGTTCTGCGAGTCAGCCAAGAGGAGCACGGGGGAGATGCCCAGGCTAAGCCATCCCCCATCTTCTCATTTCTACGAGCTCACGGCCCTTTTCCATTGTACTTCCCCAACTGCACAGAAGGTTCTGCCATCTCACCAAGCACGAACCCCGGCTCCTTTTCTAGTGTCCAAGGCTTGGGATATGGCAATGGCATGCTGGACTTGGCCTGCAGTCCCTCTCAGCTGGGCCTTAGCCCAGGGTCCTGGGCTCCTCCTGCTCTGTCTACCTGGACAGCTGTTCCCTAGTAGCCAGAGGGGAGGGATCCACTCGCCAGGCCAGGAAGGGCAGCACCATGCTCTGTGTGCTCAGCACAGGTGGGCTCTGAGGCTGACGCCCTCATTGCAGGGCCTAAGGCCTGGTGGAACCAGCATGTTGGTCCTAGGTCCTTGTAGAGACCTAGGGTGGGGCATGCCAGGACGATCCACCTGTGTGTGCACACGTGTGTATACACATATGAGTGTGTATCATGAATTATTCTGTAAGTACCATGTTCTGGGCTAGCTAAACTTTTGAGAGGGAATTTAGAATGATTATTTTCAAATATTCCAAGTTCCTATAATCCTCTGTACTTATAATGTAAAACTTCCCCCTATACTTCAGAGAGACCCCAACACAAGCAGCGAGAGGATTATCCCTTGCCTCTCAGAGATACTTGTGTCTAGACACTATAAAACATGAAACAGGGTCATGCCAAGTCCCTGCTATATAATCTATGTCTTAAAACTATTTAGGGTGAATCAGCACAGAGAAGCCACAGTCCTAATAGCATTCTGGGACAATGGAAGCCCATTCAGGCTGCTCACGCCCCTACCATATATATACAAGCATGCGCACATAAGCACACACCCATGCATACACTCTCAAGCACACACCCATGCGCACACTCTCAAGCATACACTCTTGTATACAAGAGCACACCAGGGGTTTGGCAACACCAAGGCAAGATTGTCAGTTCCAGGCCAGAGGGGAAGCCTGGGGCCCCAGAAAAACCAGCTCCAGATGTGCCACGGAGCTCACATCTGGGCAGGCCTGGGGTGGGGGAAAGACTTAGTAGTCTGTAGGGGGTGGTGGGGGAAGAATGTCCCCTGTGGCCTCTGAGAGTCCATGGTGGGGTGTTGAGGGCCTGTTCAAACTGGAGGGGAGTGTGGCAAGAGGAACAAAGCAGAGACACCGAGGGGCTGTCTGTCCTCGGCCACCCCCAGCCAGGCAGAGGGCTCTGGGGAGGATCTATTGCTTTGACAAAGAACCTGCTGGGAGATGTGACTCCATTCCACTATCCCTGGTCCTTTTAGAGTCTGTGGCATCCACAGCTAGAGCCTGCTGGCTAAAGAGGTTGGAGCCCTGGGGGTCGAATACTTACAAAGAACAGCAAGTTGAAGAGAAAGAGGAAGTACTTGGTGACTTTGACACAGCCTGCCCCCATCCTGCAGGTCCTGGAGTTCCCTGGAGAGACAGGGAAGGGGAACAGATGAGGGAGACAGGGACTGGTGGAGGTCACAGCGGGCTGAGAGCCAGGGCCATCGTCCCCAGTCATCCCACAAGGAGCAGCTGGCACTGGGTGCTGAGGCACTGTGGTGCTGAGGCACGGGGAGGTTGCATGCCTAGCCCAAAGTCTCAGCCAGGAGGCGTGAGTCTCCTGTCCAGAGAGATGTTACTACACAGGACGGGGAGACCTTCTTCACCTTCATACTCCCAGGATCGAGGACTCACATGGGAAACAATGGCTGAAGTTGCAGGGCCAAGAAATCCGGGAGTGGCTGACAGACCAGACTGAGACTGGGGCTAGCTCCCCAACTTGGTGCACCTCTCTAGGACCAAGGTTGGGACTTTTTAGGGACACTGAGGCTAGAAAGGTCTTGGCTTCTCCCAAACATAAAAACTATACATCACAAAGTATCCAGCAAACGCAGAGAACACAAGCATCAACCATAGATCTTACTCCTGTTGCCCCATAGCAACTGCCACCATCTTAAACAGCTACTTCCTGTGTGTGCTTTGGAGAAAAACTGTGTTCATGCCAAGGAGGAGGTTGTTGCATAATCTCTGCAAGACAGCATTCATCCAAAACACAAAAACACAACCTTAGATGTCTCCTAGGAGTCCGTGCTATTGAGCAGTACCTATTCATATTTGAGGGTTATACATTCCTCCCGAGAATTCACGTGTAGGTAGCATTTTTAGAATTTGTTTGGGGGAGGTTTATGGATCCCAGGAAAATCAAGAGTTCCCTTGATACTTCACTGCAAGCCCTAGCCCATGAAGCACATGGTTGGCAGGCCACTCTGGGATGCCCAGGTTGTCGCCTAGTGTTCACAGTGGTCACTCTGACCCAAGCCACACTTCTGAAGTGCAGAAGCCAGTGCGAGGCACCATGTCTCTCTACAGCAAAGCCCCCCAACTCCCCGGGGAGCTGGAGGGCTCAGCTAGAGGTAAGAAGCTGGCTTCTTCCCCAATCCCTCATGCCCAAGGCCAGACAGGACCCATGGGATGCAGGGAGCCAGCGCCAAGCAGCTGAGCCAGGACAGCTGCACGGGTAGAGCCAGACTGGGGGGGGGGCAGTATAGGCGGACTATGCTCCTGTGGTCCTGGGGAGGGAGAGGAGGCAGACCCAGGGTAGAAGGAACAAGGGAGTGGAGGCTGCTCACACCCTTTCTCCTCGGAATCTCCACGTGCACACATGGGTCCCCCACTCTTTTCTGGACATGTTCACACTTTACCCTCCTTGCTGAGTGGAGCCCCACTTCTTCCCTGCACACTTACAGAGACTGGAAATGGGACTGGCATGTGGTCTCCCAAGAGAACCCCCTCAGCTTTGTGATAGCTCTGTTAATGGAAGGTTTAGATGCCCTTTTGAAAGGGCGACTTTGGGCACAACTTGCAACACCATCCAGGGAGAGGAAAGGCTACTTGAGGGTGGTGGTCTCCCTCTCAGGTGACACACAAACAGTGGAAATTCATGCTCTCAGGGACTTAGGGACTATAGGGAGGATGAGAGGAAATGGCTGTTCCATCGACTGTGATGTTAGGCCTGGGTGTGAGAACTGCAGAGGAGCAGGAACCTTCCGCTGTGAGATGCTTCTGGTCTCAGCAGCTCCCACACAGTCTCCACAAGAGGAAAAACAAACTTTTCACGCATCAGAGAGCTGGAGTCTGCAATGCCCCAGCCCAGGCCTGGCCCAGGGAAGGTCTGCGAGGACACTACAAGGGCAGTTATTGTTTCCCCTTCCCCCGGGCCTCAGGACAGCCTGCCACCTCCACAAGCACGCTATAAACTGCAGGATAAACAGTCCAAGAGGAAAGCTAGCTCCCACCAGAGCAATGAGCTGTTCTCATGGACCCGGGAACTGCTTTTTGCTCAGGCCTGCCTATGTTTCCTTCCCGGCACATTCCTAGGAACAGCTGGGCCCAGGCAGGCCAGAGACATTCCTTCCTCCACAGGAAAAATGTAATGTAATTGTGTCCAGAAAGCTAAGTGTCAGGAGCTCGTACCCACTGCCTGTTAGGACACTCCCGGCGGGCACCCCTGAGGCAGGTCTGCAGTGCAATTCCAAAGTCTAGATTGGCTTCTGTGCTGTTTGGCTCTAACATGGTGTAGGTAGGTGGGGTCTCCAGGACAGGCTTCCAGGGAGTAAGAGTGGGATCCAAACAATGGGGCCTACTAAGGGACAAGGCGTAGCTACAGAACATAGCACCTGCTATGGACAGCCACCCTCGGTTCTCATGCCCTTTAATCCTTCCAACAAGCCCTGGAGGGCCTGGGTCAGGCAAGCTGTGACTGGCCCAGTGCCCAGGACTGAGTGAGAAGTGAGCTCCTCCCACCCAGAAGCGCTGCTTTGGGGAGGAGCTCACTAAAGAATCAGTTCTCACACTCAAAGCATTCACCTGCTCCTACCTCCGGGTATTAAAGGTGTAAGTCTATACAGCAATTTCCAAGCTAGTCAGCAGTGCATCCTTCCCCCCAGAAAACAAAATAAAAATAAGAACACTACAAGACAAAAACTGCACAGTTTCATGTGTGACAGACTTCACACAAGCAAAGACTGGAATCTGTGGGCAGATAGGGCAGCTGGGCTAAGACCAGTGACTGCCATGATAGTGGCCAGCCTGGCTGAGAACCGCACTGTGCCCCATTAGTCACATCACCACAGGAAGCTCGCTCCAGGCCCAGGCAGAGCTAGGATAAAAACACTGGCACCTTTGAGCTCCATGCAGAGTAGAAAGCTCTGGGGCTCTGAGAGTCTCCTCCCTCTCCAAGCATTCACCCAGAGGAGATGGCCTCTACCCTCAGGTGCCTGCCTCTGTCACCTACCACCTGGGCACATTTGCCTGGCCTCTTTTCCAATGGCCTCTGCCTTTAGAGCTGGTCAAGGTCTAACTGCTTCCTATGGGATCATCCAGATAGTGACAGGTGATGACGATCCAGGGTGGCTGCTCAAAAGAGCTCTGGCTGAGAGACCAGGAAGAGACCTCAGATTTGGAATCACGGGACCACCCCAGGCAGGAGCCTGGCTGGCATTCCCCTAGCATCTAGGCCTTAGAAACTGTGGCTGGCCGCTTGAGTACTCACCCAGATCCTATCACACTCTGCGCTAAGTCTTTCAGCTCTCTTCAAATAAACGGAGACCCAAAGAAGCAAAGTGCCACGGCCAAGGTCTCCAAGAGCACACAGGCAAGGACAGAATTCACTCTGGAGGCAGTGGGTTCCTATCCTGAAACAAGAGCCAGGCAGTGCCTGAGTGGCAGGCAGCTCAAACAATTGGGATTTGGGAACCACCTTGGAAGTATAGAAACTGAGAAGCAGCTTTGGAACAGAGGGTGTTGGGTGGCCCCAGCATAGCTGTCACAGGTCCAGGCCACAGGTCTTTGTGCCTTGTAGCCGGCAGTAGAGCAAGATTATTCTCCATACTATGCACAAGACAACGAGAGTCTCCAGAAGAACAGACAAGCCGTTCAGCTGGGGACACGAGCAGGTGGCCCGTGACGGGAAGTGGGTACCAGCTTCAGAGAACCCACAATCACCATCAGACAAGAGGAGAACCCAATGTCTCGATGGTGGCACAGGGTTCTGTCTGGACACGCCTTGACATCTGAAAGGGCAAGAGGCAGTTCTTGCCCAGCAGACAGAAACAAGGGCTGGTGGCGGGCAAGGCCTGAGCAATCCCTGCCTATTCCCCTCACAGCTGGGTTGTAAGTGCAGAATGACTACCTTAGAATAACTGAAGGGAAAAAACTGGAATGTAGTTTATTTGGTAGAGTGCTTGCCTCGAACAACAGTGACACAAGAGGTTTGAGACCAGCCTGAACTCAAGGAGACCATGTCTCAACG
Organism: Mus pahari; assembly: GCF_900095145.1. NCBI lineage: Eukaryota > Metazoa > Chordata > Mammalia > Rodentia > Muridae > Mus > Mus pahari. The sequence continues at coordinate 78,589,342 of NC_034592.1, forward strand.
GAACCAAAAGAAAAACAAAACAAAACAAAAAACCAAATAGATATTTTTCAGTACACAAAAATGACATGAAATTCAAATTCACACCCACCAGCCCAGAACACAAGCTCTGGCCCAGCCTGGCCAGGATATCAAAGCAAGGGTCTGTAGGAGGCAGCAAGGGGGCATGGCTGGCCTTAGCTGAGATATTAGATAGGAAGGGAGCAGTGGGCAGCCAAGGCCTGGATGCTCCTGGGTCAGGACAGGTCGGGTCCCTGGATGAAAGTTCGGATCCTGGCTCTGCCAGCAGTCATGGAGAGGAGCCTCCTGGAGGTGGGCTCCCCTCTGCAGTGGGCCCTTCAGGGCATGCCTGACAGGAAAAGAGGAAATAGGGACCTGGCGGCCCTGGGGCTGGCACTCTGGGTACCAGGAATGGCCTCTGTGAAGAGGTCAGCGCGAAAGTCACCTCCCAAATGGACTGCGCTCATAGCAGTCTAAACCCCCTGGATTAGATGTGCTTCTGAGTCCTTCTTATAAACACCTTCCCACCAGGGTGTGTTAAACAGGAGTGACCGAGCTGTGAGCGCGCACACCTTACAGGAAAGTTCAGGAATGGTGGTGGGAAGCCATGCCAGGACCAGTGGCAGGCCCATTGGCCATTTCTAAGCAGGTATAATTTAAACTGATCGAATGCACGGTTTTCTATCAAGTCAGTTTATACAACAAAATGAACAGACCAGTATTTTGTCCTTTCTGCTGTCTTGTGATACTCACCTTAGGCCTTCCCAACACTCCTGTAAACCTCCCCTCACCACCTCCACCCCTTAGCCTAAGACTCATCTTGGTTGGGTACATCATTCCTGAAGAACTGGATAACAGAGAAGCTCCCAGAAGGGGATTGTAGCATCAGACTATCTAGGTTTGAATAAAGTTCTATCATCTCCTCGCTGTGTGCCCCTGGATAAGTGATTTAACCTCTCTGGCTTCACTCGACTCCTGTGAAATGAGGAGGATAAAACCTGTTTGGGGGTTGTTTATTTGCTTTTGTTTTTAAATTTGTTTCCCAGAAGCTAATGTAGGTTAAATGGTTAGCATGTGTAGGCTCTCAAACAAAGTTGCTGTAACGTAGTGGTCTGTCTCCCTGTGAAGTGTGATGACCTGAGGAGAAGACCCAGTTTTCTTTATGAGTGCATACCCCAGAGATGTACCTGGAAGGCAGTGAGACTGGAGTTACAGATGAATGATGGAGGGGGTGGTGTTGGATGCATGATGGACGGGTATATGGGTGGTTGGATGGATGGACAGGTATATGGGTGGGTGGATGAATGGACCGGTATATGGGTGGGTGGATGGATGGACAGGTATATGGGTGGGTGGATGGATGGATGATGGATGGATGGATGGACAGACTATGAAGAAGAAAGGACTGCCACAAAGAGTACACAACCTCAAGTGGCCAACCACCTGAAAAGCATCTGAGATCTACTCTGTCTGCCAGAGTCACTTGCTTTCACACACAGCCTATGTCTTTGCCCGTGATGTACGGTAAGGCATGCCTGATGGGCAGTCTGAGCATGTGCAATGCAGCCAGTCCTCTCCACCTTCCCTGGAACCCCTAGTGCAGTAGTGGGGCAAGGGAAGGATAGTGCCTCCAAGAGGACATTTCTGGGAGGGGAGGGGGATTGTCACACACTGGGGCACAGGAATATTGCCCTCCAGCCTGACCCCGGGCCCATATCCGTGTTCCTGAGTAGTTCTGGGGAGACCAAGGGTGTAGGAACCACAGTGCTTTCTGGTCCAGTGCTGGGAGACTGAGTTCCAGGGCTCCACAGGCCAGGCCATGCATGACCTGCATTGGAGGCTGCCCAACCCCCCACTTCCTCCTCACCTGTTCAGTGACCAGGCTGGAGCTGAGAAGCAATTCCTGTGGCAGTTTCTCAGATGAGTTCTGGACAAAGGATACACTGTGAAGAACAAACAGCTCTGCTGTTACCTGGCCTGAGATCACAGAGTCTCTTCCCAAGACTCACTGTGCACTCACAACCCATCTCAGTTCCCAAGATGCAGAGCGATAAACACCTTCAGCTGAGTCACTCCCAACTTCCATGAAACCCCTTCCATTTAATGGCTCTGAACGCCATGTCCACACCTCTCGGGAGTACTGAACTGTAATCTCAGCTTTCCTTTCCCAGGTCCCTTTGGGGGCACACCCCTGGCTGTAAGTGCTGTGGGATGGAGAGAAGAGGAAATGGCCCCTCATGGAACACCTAAGAGCCACACAAGTCTCCTGCTACGCTGCAGCTTCCCACTGTCCCCAGCCCTCCTGCCCTGGCCAGTCTAGAACTGAGCTGGCATCAGCCCCACTCAGCATGTGCTTATCCACACGGCAGAGGACCGACAGCAGAGAAACACAGCAAGAACACCGTCCTCTGCAGCCAACACTCCTGCTGATACACTGGCTATAAAATTCAGATGATGCGCATGTCCTGCCTGTCACTCTGCTTTCCTCTTGTCACCCTGGTCTTTCTCACGTGCTCTTTACTGTTGCCCCTGTACTCTCAGGCCTTGCCTACACAAGGGCCTTTGCACACGCAGTTTTTCTTAGAATCCTAATTCCTAATGTGGATTTTTGAGATTCTTCCTCTGTGGTCTCTCTTCTATTGCACTGCACAGCCAGCCATAGCCAATGCCCACGCCCACCACTGCCCAGTTTGCACCAACAGAGGCTCGAAGGTGAGCTTGGGCCCCAGGTGACTCAGGAACAGCCAAGTTCTACATCCAAGTGTGTCACAGGTTCTCCCCACTACAGCTTTTCCTCCACATCCTCCCTAAAATGCAGGGTCCTTCAGGGTTATCCTGAACTTAACATTTTCTGCCCATGACTCAAAAAATGCCCAGGACGCAGTGAACTCCTGGCACATGATTGTGTCATGGGTGTCTGCAGAGCTCAGGAAGGACCCTTAGAGACACTTTGGTTCTGCAGAGGAAGCCACTGAACACCAGAAATGACATCACTGAAGCTAGCTAGCATGGGGCACAAGCTTGTAACTCCAACACTTGGGAGGCTGAGGCAGGAGGATCAGATGTTCAAAACCAGCCTCAAGTTACATAGCAAAATTGAGGCCAGCCTGAGATAAATAAAATACTATCTTTAAGAGGAAAAAAAGGAGGAGGAAAAGAAAGAAGAGGAAGAGGAGGATAAGGAGGAAGAGGAAGAAGAGGAGGAAGAGGAAGAAGAGGAGAGGAAGAAGAAAAGAAGGAAGAGGAGGAAGAGGAGGAAGAGGAGGAAGGAATGCTGGGTTATACAATGGGAGTTGGTTGACTCCCTCCAGAATTAGCACTGGATCTCCTTTGTGTGTGAAGATCTCAGAAAGAAGTCAGGGGGCTTACTCCTGTAAACCCAACACTTGGATGCAAGGCAGAGGCAGGAAGATTCACAAGACTGAGGTTAGCCTGCTCTACATAGTAAATTCTAGGCAAGCTAGGGGATACACAGTGAGATCCTGTCTCAAAAATAAAAACATAGGACCATGCTTAGTGGTTAGAGTGTGTACTGCTGCTGCAGAGGGACAGTTTGATTCCTAGCACCAACGTAGGGTGGTTCACAAATTAACGCCAACTCCAGCGGATCTGGCACCTTCTGTTCTCTTTTGACCCTGGCACTCACATGCATGAAATATAAAATAAATCTTCACAAATCAGTAAATAAAATTAGGTCGATAAGATGACTCATTGGGTACAGACACGTGCTGCCAAGCCTGACCACCTAAGTTCTACCCCAGGACCCACATGGAAGAAGGAAAAACTGACAGCTGAGTGTTGTCCTCTGACTTCCATGTGCGTACAGTGGTGCATGCACACACAATAGAAATAAGTAGATATAAAGGCAAACTTTAAAATAAGTCAATCAATACTAAACTTCTAAAATGCTTGAAGGCATGGTTCCACTCATTTCCAGGGGTCGCCAGGCCAACTGAGGACCTGTCTTCCCCCTCACCCACATCCCCTGGAGCTCTGTGTGGTCCCATCTTGGCTACACACTGGCACTGTCCAGGAGCGCTAAAGCTTGTGGGCGCTTGATCACCATGGCCAGAGATCCTGATGAGCTGCTCCGAGGGAAGCAGGAACGAGGTTTAGGCTCTCAGGATGGAGCGTGTTGAGCAGTATGCCAGGGCCCAGCACAGATGTTCTGCCTCTTGTGATCCAGCCGAGTTTCCAGTGCCCTGGTGCTTAGACAGGAGCAGGTGACCAGAAACCACTGTCATGTGATTCTCCCACCCCTCAACTATTCTGTACCCTTCCAGAAGTTCATCCCCCTCCTATCACCTACTCCAGAACATTGTCATGGGGTCACCGAAGAGATCTCTGTCTTCAGAGAGGCCAGACAGAGTAGGAGACGACCATACAAGCACAAAACTACAAAGTCTACACCTGACTAGGCCACATGGGTCACCTCCTGCCAGCTATGTAGCCTGCAGTCATGCCTTGCTTGTGCTGTAGCTTTCCCTGTGAAATTAGCTGACTTGTGGGTTCCAGGAAGGAGTTAGGTGAAGTGCCTGATGCCTGACAGGATTCTGCCCAGTGGCCCTGGCCTACACTGAAGCAAGGTGATGGGGGAAAGGCTGGCCCCTGGGGAGGGGGACCTCTGTCAATGAGGCCAGGCCATGAGTGTCACCCTGAGGCAGGAGGCACCTGGAGGCTGGGAAGTCTGGCAGCCATGGCAGGGAAGAGTGGCCTGTCACACATGAAAGGATGTGGAGAGAGAACTTGAAGGCTCTGGAGACCACCTGGCCCAGCCTGGCCCAGCAGGCTGACATACACAGATCTCCAGCCTCTGGACTTTACCCTGAACATTCATAAAAGGAGGTTGGTCATGGCGGCTGCCTGTGCTCTCCTGTGTTGTAACCTTCTGTGACAGCTGACTTGGGGACTGCTGGCTTGTTGACCTCACACTATCTTATTTTCAATCTCAGCTTGTACTTTCGGTTTGTTGTTACTGTTGTTAAAATAAGAGAGGGAAAAACAAACAACAAGCAAACAAACACACGTCTCCCTGGCAACAGGAGAAGCGTGGGGCCATGGAGCAGCCTGGGAGATCAAGGTTCCCTGGGAGACCTCTTGGGAGTCCTGCTCTGCTTCTAGCTGCTGTGTGACCTTGAGCAAGAGAGTTAGCTAAAGTCTCTAAGCTCTTAGGGCCTCACCTCCAGCGTAGCTGGTGGGAGCCTGCCCGGTGGGAGCCTGAACACAAGCTGCTGCCCCCCTCTAGCATCCCACATGTTTAGTCGCGGGACTTCAAAAGCCCAGTCACATGACCCCAAGAGCTGGCTCGACAGGTTCCCACTCTCTGGCACCTCAACACTGTAGCTAGGAGTTGACAAGCTTTAGCCTGTCACCTGCTATCACCCACGATTTCTCATTGAGGCTCTTTAACAAGCTCCTAGATAAAGCATCATCCCCATTGAGCAGATGGGAAAACTGAGACTCAGAGGTTCAGTGGCTTGCCTAAAACCAATCCAGTAACTAACCAGAGTTCTTTCCTTACCTCATGCTAAGCAACACCTTGGTGGAGACCACCCACCCAATCTTCCTCACCAGGCTTCCTCACCAAACCCTTTCTGTCCTGACCCAGCTCCCAAGATGTGACTCTTGGCTTCCTGTCAGGGCAGGAGACCAGATCCTCTAGTCCTGGCCAGGATCTCCCTTCGATCCCTTTAATGATGTGGCTTAGATAGGTTTCCCTTCTTACATTTTGCTCTGCAGCCCAAGCGGCACCACTGGACAGCCATTGACTGAACAAGAGGCCACCTTGTAAGAAGTGCCAGGACGGGAAGCACAGATGCTGGAGCCAGCCTCCCCCACCTGCCCCAGGTACCACGGAGGCTGAGCCATGGCCCCTGAGCTCCCAGTCTTCTGCAGCTCCCACACTCAGATACACTGTGCTAGGGACACTCTGGACACCCTACTTCAGTCTCCATCTCCCAGTGAAGAGACTGAGGCCCAGATGTTGTGAATGTTGAGGTGTGTGCTGGGCTGGGGTTGGGGCTGGGGCTGGGGCTGGGCGGCTGGGGCTGGGGCTGGGGTGGCTGGGGCTGGGGCTGGGGCTGGGGCTGGGGCTGGCTAAAGTGGCCAGTGCTCTGGGTGGCTTCAGACCCTTATAAATGGGGCAAAGCGTTCACATTTGTCCATCACATTGGGATGTGTAAACTGCTGGGCTTGGCCTGAAGTGTCCAGCCCAGGGCTCCACCCCATCTCAACCTAACTGTAGTTCACGTGGAAAATCAGATAAGACATTAAGTCTGAGGGACACTTAAGAGACTCTAGGATCAGCTATTCAGAAGTGGCAGATTCTGGGGCTTCGTGTCAGGACCTAGACTCCCAGGAGACGTCTCAGGAAGCAGCTACCTTTTAAGAACCTCTCCTCACCCCAGCAAACCAGGTCACAGCATGGGTTCTGAATTGAGAGAGACTATAGTCTCATTACTCAGAGCTGTGTGACCTTTGGCACACAGCTTGCCTGCTCTGGACCTCAGTGCTCTCTGTAACGTGGACTATCACGGATATCCAGCAAGAAGCCAGTCCTGACTTGCTGACACTCTTGGAGATCCCTTGGTTCCTTGAGAGGTGGGACAGGCCTGGGGTTCCTGTAGACTGGCCCAGAAAGGTCATGGTCACTAAGTCCTTGGAATGGAGTCTGGTATAGAACAGCATGAGGGACAAAGGGAATGTGCTCACTGACCAGTCCCCCTCATCCAACCCCTGACCTAAGCAGGACAATGCGGGCTCAGGAGGGAGGCGGGCAGCACCTGACCTGGTCACACAGGGAGAGTGGCCTAGCTCTGGTGGGTCCTCAAGACTCTGGAACTCTGCAGCCCAAGGTCCTGCACACTTTATGATGGGAAGTCAGGATGGCAGGGGTAAGCAGCCCCTGAACCTCTAGCCTCTGAGCAGATGGGAGTGGTACCTAGGATCTTCAGGGGCAATGGCACAGTTCCTGCCTGCTCTGCCCCCAACACACGACACATGGGGCTTGCTAAAAACCCCAGCATAAGGCTCAGAGGTGAAAGGCTCAGGGGCCCAAAGGCAGTAAAGTTCCCTCAGGGGAACCCCAAGTGACTTCCATCCTGAGCCCCTGGAGTCTACCAAGACCCCACCATGGGCTAGTCTCAAGCTGGACACAGGACACAGATGGGTGGAACCCCTCCTTGCCCGCAGGACAAGCTCACAAGACAATGAGCCATTAAGTAACAGGCTGTGCCTTTGTCCCAGTGGCCCTGTTCCCTCTGAGGGACAGCTGGGCTCTGGGAACACAGTCTACGGTACTAACTGACCACAGGTGGAGCATCTGCAGTTATCCTTGATGGAGACACTTGCTCCCCCCCTCCCATGACACAGCTGGCAGACCGTACCCCAAGGGCTGATCAAGACGCCCTGCGCTAACAGCTATGCTTCATGGCCAGCAGAAACCGTTTTTTCACAATAAGTAAGATAATCCAACCAAGGCCAAGTCTAGTCAGGGCTGTAGCCCTGGCACCAAACCTAACCAGCAGTGGACGGTACGACAGATACCGAGGTCTGGGGAGGAGACTCACCCACCCATGCAAATAGCTGGCAAACTCACTGGGCCAGGGCCAGGGTTCCTAAGACAGAAACCGGGTGTGGGCCCTGAGTGGGTGATTAGGGAGAGGGAGGGGACTGTAATCAGGGATCCCACATGGCAACAGCCAGCAGGCTCAGGCAGCTCCATTGTCCCCTCCCCAGGCTGAGCTTAGGAGACAGGGAGGGTACAGCTGCAAGGCCACTTCTTGCAGGCAGCCCTCCCAGATCCCTCCAGTGCAGCCCTGCCACCTCCACAAGGGTTCAGACAGGCTCAAACCTGCTCCTTTTGCACTTCCCAAATGCAGTTTGTTTAAAAAACAAAACAAACAAACAAACAAAAAACCCAAAAGGTTCTCATGATCTGAGACCTGCTGTCTTCAAACTTACTCTGTAGCCAAGGATGACCTTGAACTTGTGATCCTTCATCTTCTGTGTGCTGGGATTTCAGGCTGGTGCTATACACCTGGTGTCCATGATGTTAGAGACCGTACCAAGACTCTGCACACTATGCCACAACCGAGACACATCACCAGCCTGGGACTTACTTTCCTGAGTCTCTGCTTCCCCCCCCCCCCTTTAAGAGGTGCCTGGCCTGTTGGGTGGGAACACAGTATTACACACAGGGAGCTGGGGTGAAGGCAGATGCACTACTTAGAGAGGATATTACTGACATCTAACGCCAAGCACAAGCCCAGGTTGGGGGAAGAGGAAAGGATGGAGCCCACTCACCTCCCCCTCCCTCCCTGCAGCTCCTGTATACCTGCCTAAGGTCCTTTGAGCCTCCTCCATTCCTTGCCTCTGGGACCACCTCTCTGGCAACCCCTAACCAAGCCTGTGAACACGTGGGTCAACAGCCACCTCACCCAGCAGATACCTCAGACACAAGCCACACTGATTCTCTGCAGTGTGGACACCAGACTCTAGAGAGGCGGTGACCCTAGACATCTGAGACCTGGATGAGGGCTGTGTCCCCTCCCCCAACCCCCAGCAAGCAGTGACAACTGACACAGCACAAGCAATCAGCTGTTAAGGCACAAACACATCCTCTGAGGAAGCTAGAGCTGACTGCACTTCCCCACTGGGACCCCCCAGGGCTTCTGGGCTCTGTGGGGTGGCTGAGGGGCTAAGGCCATGAGAATTATCAAGGGTGCCTATAGGGTTAGCCAGAGCTGGGCACAAATGCTCTGCGCACACAGGTACAGGGGAGTCACCACTGGGGACTAACGGGGGGGGGGGGGATGAGGGGAACCAAAGGAAAGGCATGAGGAGGGGAGAGTGGGGAGGAAGAGGGAGGGGGAGAAGACAGACAGACATCAAGGTGACAAGAGCCTCCTCCATCCGACTTCAGGTCCTCTCTGGTCTCTGCAGGGATCCTTGTGGCAGAGGAAAGTATGCAAACCCAGGCCCAGTTGGTCTACCAGGAGTCAGACCCCAAGTCTTGAGTTTCTGCTTGTGTCACATCTTGTTAACAGGGGCCAGTGTCCCCTTGGGCTCCTAAGGGCTTCATGCCCCTCTGGCTCTGCCTTTCCTCTGCTCTCCCCATTAACTATCAGCAGCTAGCTACCTGCACCCCAGCTTGTTCTCCCCTATCCAGGCTGCACCCCCTCCAGACTCCTGAGAAGTCCTCTTAGCGAGTCTTTATCACCAGACAGGGTAGAGGGGAGCCTGGAGCCAGGCCACCTACCACATCTAAAGTAAGGAGAAACAAACAAGAGAAGGAAATGTTGGGGGGGGGGGTCAGAAAGTTAAGATAGAGTCTTGTTAGGTGGCCTAGGCTAGCCTCAGACTTGTGGCAATCCTCCTGCCTCAGCCTTCCAGATGCTGTGCTTCCAGATTATAAACCTTCCAGATTACAAGCTTGTGCCATGTTCCTGTCTGGGTGAAGGAGCCCTGTGTCAGCCAGCAGTAGGAAAGCCACAGCAACACCAAGTCCCACAGAGCCTGTGGTCAGGACTCCAGAGAGGAGGAGAAGACCAGAAACCAGCTGGACCAGTTCTTCCCTTCATCACTTGTGGTCCCAAACCTCAATTTACCAGTGTGTGACACCTCCTACCAAACTCCTAAAGCTGTCGGGAGTCTGGGTCCTCCACCCTCACACCCACGCATGGTAAGCTTCCTCTGTCCTCACAAGACCACCGCTTCTCTCCTGCCCCTGGTGGAGGGCAGGGCAGGGCAGGCCTCTGGGATGCAGATGCTGGCAAGGCTTGAGGTAGGGTGAGGGTGAAGCTGGCAGGTCCCGGCTGGGTAGCAAGTCCCTTCGCAGTCAGGGTAGCTGTGCTCACTCCTGCTCTAACAAAGTCTGGGCAGCGAAGGGACCAGGAGGCTACTGACCAGCATGGACAAGAACGCATCCTGTCAGCCTGAGAAACCCCCACTCAGGTCTGGAAACTGAGGCCTGGGAGGTCAGGACTCAACCTACCTAACTCCCAGGTTAGAACTGGCAATGCCTACACACAGCTGCAGTGCTAACACTCACCTTGTCCATCTGTCCCTGTCCTGGCCCCTGGACCAGGGAAGGACATCCTATCCTAGGGTAGATGCAGGGTGGGGAGCTACTGGGACAACTCAGGGGTGGTTAGTATTCACCACCCCCCAGGGGCCTGCAACTCACTGTGGGAAAACATCCTCTTCCTTGAAAGATAAGCAATCGCTCAAGGTTAAGACGAGAGTCACAAGTCTTGAGCTGACAGTCCCTGGAGCACAAAACCCAACCAAACACTCTGGGCCCCAGGCCCTGGCCCAACATCTGCTCTAATGCTGTGCTTAGGCCTGGCTGGAGAAGCCACTTAGGCTACTAAGTAGCCGGGCTAGCCTTGTCACCAGCTACACACACTTGGGGTTAGAAGCTTATGCCACCATGCCTAGCAAGGAGAAGAAATTCAGTTGTCGGCCTACAGCAGGGACACTACAACAAGACCAGGTCCTAAGCTGTGGACTCTCCTCCACTCCGCTTCCAGGGCCCTAGGGAGGAGGAACAGGAACCAGTCGGACCAGCTGCCTGGCCAGAGGAACAAGTTTTCCTCCAGAGGGGTCAGTGGCCTAGAAGGAGGAGGACAAGAAATGGCAGACACTCAGGCAGAGCAGTAGGCCCCAAACCCTGATGTGTGAAAAGTCTGCAAAATCCTGTTCACAGGACACACAGGTTCTAGGAAAAGCCCCACCCCCGCCCAGGTTCTCCCATGACAGGGCTGGAGGCAGCCTGGACCTTCCCACCACAGGGGCTCCACACCAAGTGAAGGTCCTAGCCCTGTCCTTCATGGGGTGTTAGCTCTCTCACATCCAGGCCCTACCAACTCCGTGCAGAGCACTCTGGGGCTCAGGCGAGAGGGCCCAGAGCCTTCCCTTTTTCAGGAGCCTCTGTGTAAGGGGGGGGAGGGGGGAAAGGCCAGATGGGGTTGACAGCACAGCCAGGTCCTGAGCTGGGGGACCTGAGCAGCTGGCTCAGCACCCTGTCACTGTGAGAATGGACTATGCAATACCTTACCTCTTTGCCAGGCTCTCAGGGAGCCTGAGGGAGTGTGTGAGAAACTACCCGTGGTCAGCAGCTATAACACACAGGGTATTATTATAAGAAAAGGGAGTGGAGCCGGGTGTGATGGCGCACACCTTTAATCCCAGCACTTGGGAGGCAGAGGCAGGCGGATTTCTGAGTTCGAGGCCAGCCTGGTCTACAAAGTGAGTTCCAGGACAGCCAGGGCTACACAGAGAAACCCTGTCTCAAAAAAAAAAAAAAAAAAAAAAAAAAAAAAAAAAAAAAAAAAAAAAAAAAAAAAAAAAAAAAAAAAAAAAAAAAAAAAAAAGAAAGAAAGAAAAAAGAAAAGAAAAGAAAAGAAAAAGAAAAGGGGAGTGGGCACCCCAAGGGAAGTGTGGGCTTGGAGTGTCCAGCCCCACCCCCTTCAGTTGGTCACCTGAGCAGGCCCTCCCACTCTTCTCCCTCAGTTTCTTTTTGGAGAAATGAGCACTGATGACCTCTGACCTGGGAGGCTGACCTGGTGCAAGAGTTTCCTAAAACCAGCCCCAGGCAGGCCTAGCTCACACCAGATGCTTGCAGAAGCCCAAAGCATCCCCCTCCTGCTGCACGTGACTGGCAGAGCTCAGGCGAAGGGAAAGTTTCTGGCTTCAGGGAGCACTTACTGGCTGGGGAACAGGAGACGTGGACTCAGATCACATTACTGAGGAGTCAGTGGGGAAGCAGAGCAAGGCCCTGCCTTAGGAACAGCGGGGAGACTCGCTGGGGGTCTCCCTGGGTAGGCAGTGCTAGGGGAGGTATGGCAGCTTCCCTACCCAGAAGGCAGGGAAGAGGGAGGGGCATGACAGGGGCTAAAGGGTGCAGTAAGCCAGTCTTCACACAGGCTTGTGTCCTCACGCAGGGACCCCACCTGCTCAATGCAGAGCACTGGGCTCTCTGTGGCTGAGGGGAGAGGGCCTGCGCCAAAGCCTCACTTCAGTAAAATGAGGGCTTTCGGGCTGGTGAGATGGCTCAGCAGGTAAGAGCACCCAACTGCTCTTCCAAAGGTGCAGAGTTCAAATCCCAGCAACCACATGGTGGCTCACAACCATCTGACTCCCTTTTCCGGAGTGTCTGAAGATAGCTACAGTGTACTTACATATAATAAATAAATAAATCTTTAAAAAAAAAAAAAGAGGGCTCTCCTGTGTAATTCCCCACTCGCACGGTGTCCATATGGGAGAAGGGATAGAAGGGGCAGTCATTAGGCGTCACTGGGTAAGCTTTTATTAAACCGGACATAGCCCTGCCTCCATTCCACTACAGCTGGCTTCACCAAGGGCTGCCCTGCTTGATCTCCTGGATGGACGGTCTGTCCTCCACACACATCCTCCCAGCCCTCATGCATATACTAACACACCAATTATAAAAATTAATAAAAATACAATGCACACTCACGGACCGTGTCCCCTGCCACCAGAAACCCTGGAGCAAAGCTCTCCCAAGCCTTCCAATGACGGGCATGCATATCAGTCATGCTGTGAGAACTATGGCCCACCTCCCTCTCCCAAGACATCCTGCCAAGGACCCACTTCTCGGAACCCTTGTTTCCAGAAGGAGACAGAAAGGAAGAGTTGCTACAGGGACAGGGCATTAAATAGTAAAGCAATCCCATAACTAGTTAATGATACCACAGGCTCCATGGGGGGGGGGGGGTCCAAAGTCACACCGAAGAAAGACCTGCCTGCCTCTTGTGGTCTTGGTCTGTCTTTTCCAAACACAACAAGCTCACCGCCACACACTGCCCTTCCTGTGACTTTGAATCCAGAGACCACCAGGCCCAAAAGCCACCTGGAGGATTTCTGTCTCTGTGGTGGTCAGAAGGGCTGAGAGCAGAACGCAGGTAAGGGTGAGGTGACTACTTCAGCCTCAGAGGTCATTATGAAATATTCAACTGGGGCAGGTAGGGGCTCAATACGGGAGGACAGCGTCTCTCTTCTCTTCTCACTTCCCAGAGCTGGAAGCCAAGCTATGGCAAGCCCCTTCTATGCTTCAGGAAGCCCCTTCTATGCTCACAAGAAGCCAGTCTGATGGCACAACCCCAATCTGAGGGTGTAAACACTTCTTTTATGGTTTGTTTTTAAAAGCCGAAACACCAAATTGTTCACAGTGGTTACCTCTGAGTAATTATTTCCTTTAAGCATATGGTTCTGTGCACTGCAATCTTTTTCCACAAAACCGCTCTTCAGTAATTAGAAAAGTTTTCCATTTTTGTTTTCCATTTGGTTCGGATGGAAACAAAGTTTTTGGGTTTTGTTTTGTTTTGTTTTGTGTTTTGCCACTGTTGTCTTGGGGACGTATAGGTGTATATGTTGTGCCTGTGTGTACGTGTGTTCACATGTTTATGGACACACGTGTGTAAGACTGCAGCTGAAGTCTGGTGTCTTTCTGGAGTCACTCACTACTTTATTTACTGAGATGGTTTCTCGGTGAGCCTGGAGCTCCTCCTTTCCAGCTAGTCTACACAGACAGCTCACCCCAGTGATGCTGTCTCTGCTTCTAAGTGCTGTGGTTATAGGCAGCTGCCATACCTGCCTGGCTTTTATGTGGGTCCTGGGAATCCTCACTCATACAGGGCCCATGCTTTCTCCACTGAGTCATCTCCTTAGCCCGTGAGGCTGTTGTGCTTTGGTTTTTAAGTCTAGGCAAACACCCCCACCCCCATTCTTTTAATGTTAGAATAATTACTGGGGTCCTCTCCACAGCTGAGTCCAGGCTGGGATTACTCAATCTAAACACTGACTGAGTCCATAGAGGTTCAAATCTCCAGCTGACCCTTGCCACTCACTCCCAGCAGCCCTAGCAGGCACCCACCCTCCGGCTCAGCGCTGCCGGGCTCAGCTCTCATTTGCCTCCATCACCACACTTACTAGCTGCTGGCTTCATGAGGGTGGGGTCTTCCTGCCACTGGGCCCACCTGGAAGCCAAGGCTGAGAAAGTGCTACAAAGCTGGGTATGAGAGGCCAAGGCAGGTGGATCTCTGTGAGTCTGAGACCAGCCCTGTCTACATGGTAAGTCCCAGGACAGCCAGAGCTATGGAGAGAGAGAGAACCTGTCTCAAAGAAACAAACAAAAAGTCTGACCAAACAACCAATCAATCTGGCTAACGCGTGGAGTTCTAGGGTCCGGAAGACTCACGGTATGGGGAGCCCTTAGTAGTTCTCTGCTTACTGCTTACAATGCACACAAAGCCAAGAACAAGGCACCATGGTGTACTGGCTCCTGGCAAAAAATGGGTCTGCTGCTCTACTCTGCCAGTGATGGTACAGCACAGAAACTGGGCCTGGGGATCTTTTGGACAGACTAGAGCAGAACACACATCCGCCTTGCCCTGGCTAGTGTGCACGTGCGTGCGCGCACGCATACTCACACGCGCGCGCGCGCGCGCACACACACACACACACACACACACGCCTAGAGGCCAGGGTTCAGAGAGGGAGACTATCTACATGATAGAGCATGACTCAAGGCCTAAACACTTACTCACTCTCTATGACTTCAAAGATCTCCTCTTCCCACAAGTCTGCCGTGTTTCTCTGTCCTCTATAGTGAAGCTTCCTCCATCTCCCTGCAGGCACACTAACAATCCATCCCCTGAGACAGCCAGCGGGAGAGGTTTTGCTCCCCGTAGATGTGCAACTGCTAACTGTCGTTACTATCGACACGTGGTGGATATGTATGCACTCAGTGCTTCCTACACACCAGGGATTGTTCTGAAGGGCCGAGCATGCATCACTGTGGAGGCACCTCTACTGAGTACACACTTCCAGCCTTGCCCCCACCCCCACCCTTCTTCACTCCCTGCCCCAGATCCAAGGGTCACTTATCTGATCGGCTCCTCTGGGAGCCACACTAGGCTCGCTAGGCCAGGCTCCACCTGGTGCAGAGCCAGGCTGCCTGCAGAAAGCTGCCATCCAGCTGCTGTGGGCTCTTACCACCTGGTCCTGCAGCCAGGCAGGATCTGGCCAAGTGCCACCTGTGTTCAGACAAGTGACTCCAGCCATTCCATAACAGGCAGGGTGCAAGGCCCTTGCCCAGATCTGAAGCCAGTCCTGCCACAGGCTTGCACACCTGTTAAGCTCACTGGGCCCTCACTTGATGCCCTGGCGTAAGCTTCATCAGCCCATCCCCATTCCACAGGTGAGCATGTTGAGGCTTAGACAGGCAGTTAAGCTGCCCTTGCCAGATGCCCAGGACAAGCCCCAGGAACAGCACCTAACTCCTTGGTGGGTCACACCTATGCTACCTAAGACACTGTCACATATCTGGTGTTGGCTGCCCAAGCAGGCTGTGACCCAGGCACTCCCAGGGAGTCTCCTGGGCCTTGACAAGCCGATATGGACTTCAAACCAACACTCCCCCCCCCCCCGAAAGCATGGGATTGGTTAACAACCAAAAGCTCAATGTGACCTCAAGTTCACATAACCCATTTTTCTTCAAATATGTTTCTTTTATAACATTGTTGTGTGAGTGTGCTCCCTTTTCAAATTAAATAGCGAAATAATTTGGGCTTCTGGCATAAAATTCAGAAAAATAAGAAAACTTTAAAAGGCAAAAAATGTCTCTAATCTGCACATTTGATTATAGTAATGCAGATATCTATTTACTTGGGGAATTTAGTTAGTTAGTTATGTGTTTGAATTTGCCTCTATGCATAGACATGTGCCAGAAGACGATGTCAGAACCCCCTAGAACTGGAGTTACAGACAGGTGCAACGTGCTTTGTGGGTTCTGGGAGCCAAACCTAGGTCCTCTGAGAGAGGAGTGGGTGGCTCTTAACTGCAGAACCGGCTCTCTAGTCCCAGGTTGGTGGTTTCTTCTTGTTATTGTTACATCAATCTATATCCATCCATCCATCCACCCACCCACCCACCCACCCACCCACTACTGTGGGTCCTTCTACCATGTAGTTCCTGGGGCTTGAACTCATATCACCAAGTTTGGAAGAGCTCCCTTATAGGCTGAGCCACCTCTGGATCCAACTGCATATATTTAAACAGGTGTTTATCTGCACTGGGGCCTTGGTGAGGAGTCACAGAGAGCAGCCCCTACCATTCTGTGCCTGCAGAGCCTCCTGGCAGCCGCTGGGAACTGACAATCCGCACCTTCCTCCTGGGCTGGCTTGATATGGGGTGAGGCCAGCACCCAGATGTCCTCTCCCTGGGAAAAGCCCTGATCTGCCCATGTGCCTGGGTGACAAAGCCACACACAGCAGCTGCAGGATAACAGTTACAGCTCTGCAGTCTGGGAAGGGCTGTAACTTGAGGTTTCACAACAGGTCTGAAGGACAAGATGGAGTATGAACCCCGATGCCTGGACTTGAAGTTCAAAGCAGCCTCAGGGCTCCAGTCCCCCAGGGACTTGGCCAGAGGCAGCATGTATGCAGACAGCACGTATACAGGTGCCCAGGACTGTCAGAGTCTTTCACAAACATGAGCATCTATGTCATTGTCAAACAGCACCGCAGTCCCTTGGTGCCTAGGAAGGATGTCAAGCCTGGGGATACCCAGAGTCCCTCGTGAACAGCAGTGTAGTGTAGGAACTATCTAAGTGTTTCCGGTATTCTTTGAGTTATCTCTAGTTGTCACTCTGTGTCATTAGGAACTATTGACAGCTCCACAAAGCCTTCCCGCATGACAGTTTCCCCCCAAATACACTGGGTCTACAGCTCACTGACTGCAGATGTGGAATGCCTACCTGTCGGATGGTTAATCCTAGCTGCCAATGGGACATGATCTAGGTCACCTAGGAGACCAGCCTCTGAGTGCACCTGTGAGGCATTATCTAGACTAGGCTAATCAAAGGGAGAAAATGCACCCAGTAGGCAGCAGCAATCGATGGCCTTGGGTGGCACTGTAGGAAAGGAGAAAGCTAGCTACGCACAAGCAATCCTCTCTCTGATTCCCAACTATACATATAATGTAACCAGCCACCTTAAGCTCCTGTCCTCACAGTGGACCCCACCACGGCAGACTGTGCCCCTTCAAACTGTGAGCCAAAACACCCCCCCCCCCCACACACACACACATTGCTGCTAATCAAGTATTCTGCCTTTGCAATGAGAAAATAATGGACATACTGTGGTCAAGGAGACCAACTCTGTCTGTCCCCCTCACAGGAACTGACACTGGCACTAGGGGCTATAGATGCTTGCCCAACGTGGCATTCAGCTGGCAAGCAGTGGCAGTGCTTGGGGAAGCACTGGGGAAGTTTAATCCCACAGTCTCTGACCTTGTCTGGGGTCCCTGCACTCCCCTAGGGGTTTGGGAAGCTTTCAGAGCATGTGCTGCCTGAAGTAAAGAAATCAGCCAGAGATTCTCTCCCTGCCCCAGGTTCCTCAAGAGGTTCATAGCAGAGCTAGGATCTAAACCTAGGCCCAAATGTCCACCCTCCAGCACCCTGTCCAGAGACTGCAGGCCCAGAACTCAGAGCTGCTCCATGGTGGGACTCCAAACTTAACAAGGAGAGTTGGGCTAGGGCCCAAAGACACAGAAGTTGGGGGTAGCACTTTCCAAACTGCCCAGGTGGCCTGTGGATAATGCCCGGTCTAAGCATCCTGGAGGGCACCTCTGCCTCCCCCTAGCCCAGACCCACACACAGCAACTGCCAGCTGCTTCCAGGAAAGTGCCTATGGCTGAGTGAGGGTTCACTGAGGGATCCAGAGGTCCCTTGCTAGGCTGGGACTGTAGGAAGTCCTTGTTTCCCTCTCTGTAAAGGCCAGGCTTCATGGGGAATCAGAAGCCCTGTGTGAAACCATGAGAGCCCTGGAAGCCTACTTCCCTCCTGGTGCAGGTTCCAGGCCCTGCTTCCTCTATATGGGGTCTCTCAAAGGAGTCACCAAGGATCTCACAGGGAGCTGAATCCAACTGAAATGCCCCCCCAAACCCCTTTATTCTGTTAGCTGTCATTTCCTGAGTGTCCACAGTAGGCCCAGACACATAGGACAAGGTAGTCCCTGCACAAGAGGCCCCTTTTTACCACAAACCAGCAGGACCAAAGGGAAATTAAGTCATGGGGGGACCCAGGTAGAAGAGCACAGAAGCACCCGGCACTTAGAAAGGACCAGCGTTGTGGACATCTCATGGATGAATAATGGAGGGGCACAGAAGGCGGGGCAGAGGGCACACTGAGGAAATGGCCCTGGTGGAGCTGGAGCAAACCAGCCAGATACAGACCCTAGCCACAGTTCTCAGCCACTGAGCATCTGCACTGTGCTGGGTCGTCACCACCATTTTCCCAATTCACACACAGTCTCAGAAACAGTTACAGAGCTAGGAAATGAAACTCTAGAGTGTAATGTTGGGCTACATGCCATACTATGTGCTGGGCCATGTGCCATACTATGTGCTCAAGCTCCATCGGGCAGAATAAAGGGACCGAATAGGAAAGAGCACAATTACTCACACTAAGGGCCTTGCTCAGCCCACTGCTTAGTTCTGGGTGTGTGTGTGTGTGCGTGTGTGTGTCACCTGAACACCAAGGAAAGACTTAGCAGCAGAGCCAGGAAGAGAGAAGAGGGGACTTATCTGCGTCCATACAGTGGACAAACACCAGAGCTGGACTTTGTGACAAGACCAGAACGCAGGCCTCTGATCCTCTCAGCTGCTTCTACATGTCTGTCCCGTGTGTCTGTCATCTGCTAACAGGAAACACACTGTGGTGCAGGGGAATCCCAGGAGTGAGTCAGGAGTAAGTCAGCTGGACCCTGGGGGCCACTGGCTTCGGGGTTGACTCCTCTCAGTGAGACAGCATCAGTGGCTGAGGGGAGGAGAGGAACAAACATATCCTGACCACTGGGCCCTGTTTACCTCTGGGCTTTCCCTTCTGGCTTCTCAGACCCAGGCTGGCTCTTTCCTGCTGAGATTAAACAGGTCACAACCTCATCCTGTCCCACAGAGGGGTCCAGGTTCAGCAGCCTGGGGTCTACCCACCCTTCCCGCCAGTGGCCTCTTGCAGAGCCAAGTCCTGACTGTTTGATGCTACTGTTTATATCATAGCTACAACCCAGTTTCCCACAGAGGAAGTGGGCATAATGGTTTAGAGCAGAGGTCTAGGCTAAACCTCTCCACACAGGAGAACCAGCAGGCCTCAGACCCTTTAAATCCAAAACATGCTCAGGGCTTAGGCTGCTGGGTTCAGGTGCCACTCCCCCCACCCAATGTATGATGATCTGACCCTGTTTGGCCCTCAAGGGAAAACGGGTGGGTCCCCATGGTGGAGGGAGTTGCCAACCAGTGGGAACTTCCACTTCTAAAATAAGGGGCTCTCCTGCATGTCGAACTTCAGAGCAGCGCCGGGGAACCAAAATCTACCCCTTGTGGGAATCTTGTGCCCAAACGACTGACCCTTCACTCCTGCCCTTTCTGGGTGGAACAGGGAAGCCTGGGTGCTTTTCCTTCCCGTCCTGATCAGCTACTCACTGCCCACTGGCTCAGGTTCCCCGACTCGGCCCAGACTCCACTCCTTCATGGGTGAACATAGGCGTTTTTGGAGGCCACGTCCTGTCACTTAACAACATTCACCCTCCCTGTGACTACCACCCACTTAGTGTGGTTACCTTCTGAGTCCTGACTGTGCCCCATGGGCAGGGCATAGCTGGATTCCACCACTTTGGGCTGTCTGCCATTCCTAACCTGTGGCCTCCTCTCACCAAAAGTCCCTTAGACTTCCCAGGTCCTCTACCCCTGCATATCTAGCACACACAGTGTCAAGCTTTGGACCATTCCCCTGTCCTAAAACCTTCAAGGCTCCTCGCTTCCCAAGACACAAGGTCAAGCTTTTCTCATTGGCATTCAGTGCCCTTCTGGAGTTCATCCTTCCTACCATTTCTACCAGCCTTAGCTAGACCAGTGGCCCTCAATCTGTAGGTTTGACCCCTTTGGGGTTAAAGACCTTTCACAGAGGTTGCCCATGGGCATTGGAAAACACAGACACTTACATTACACTTAACAGTAGTAGAAGTGCAGTTACGAAGTAGCAACAAAAATCATTTAATGGTTGAGGGTCACCACGACATGAGGAATTGTATTAAAAAGTTGCAGCCAACTGTAGGAACCACTGAGCTAGGCCAGCCACCCAGCCATTTCTCAAGAACTCCATCAAGAAGCTGACCCTGCCTTTGAGCATCTCCCTCTGTCCAAAAGACCTTCTGGCCTACCTTTCTGGTCCATAAGGCCCCAAAGGCCCCTCTCATCCTTTCTTCAAATATCTTCTGTCACATCCCTGACTCAAGCCCCTTCCCAACGCTGAGTGACCGAAGGGGGTGGGCCATCGTTGTGCCATTGCTTGGCATTTCACATCACAGAATGGGAGTGGTGGTGGGAGGGTCCCGTACACACCAGGCTCTGAATGTCTCCTTCTCCTCCTAAGGGTGCATCCTCCTCACTGCGGCAAAGTCTCATCTAATTAATGTCACCAAAAGGCTGACAGCCATGGAACAGGCGGTGTGCGGGTCAAAGATTAATCAGGACTGGGGAGTCCAGGCAGAAAGTCCTGCTCAACTCTACACTCCACACCTGCTACCCACTCTGGTTCCCCAGAGATTCCTCACAGATTCTGTGCCCCACACCACACACAGTCTTTTCCACGTGGCCTGGTCTTTCCAGAGAAGTTTCCAGCTGACTCTACAGCAGGGGCTCCTCTCCCTCCAAAATGCAAGGATTTCCCATGGGGCACCTTCCATGTCTTCTGTGCCCAGCCCTGCTCATGCAGACCATGTGTACTTCCTACCCTAAATGGAGCTTACAGTGAAACAGCCTATACCACTAAAGCCTCATAAACTACTGGGACTTCCCCTGAGCTAGCCCAGGCTGTGAGAGAAACTTCCCAAGAAGGGAGACGGGTTGGGGATCCTCTTAGCACCTCAGGATGAGGGGATTGCTAGGCCCGTGTGAGGTTGGACTCATTAAGCAGGGTTATTTTATTTTGCGGGAGGGGGTTTGTTTAAATTCAATACTCATCATCTCCAAGCTATGTTAGGGACTCAGGCCCTCTTTTGTCCAGGTAACACATTTCCTGACCCACAAAAGAACAAGATGACGTTGATAGCTGGTGTCAGTTTCTGACGCTGATGAGGTCAGGGACGGGACAGCTGCAGCTACCCACAAGCCCTCCAAACCAAGCCAATCCCCAAAGATGGGTTCATTTCCCAGAAAGATGACAGCACGCCACCTGCTCACTGACATCACAGGAGCTTTGAAGTGAGGCTTCTGGGCACCTAATGTCCTGTCAGGCACGGTACACACAGTTTCACTTAATTCTTGCTACTACTGTTTGGCCATTGCCCCCCAAGTTACAGATGAAGAAACTAAGGTTTGCAGGGGAGTGGAATCCAATTAGGCTGAATTCCAAAGCCTAAATCCTTGACACAGCCAGGTCCCAGGACACCCCCCACTATCAGAAGTGGAGCCCCTTTTGCACAAATACCTAATCCCTGGCACAGCAAGGAGCTCTCTAGGGCTTGGCTAGATTCTGAGCAGGTCTGGAAGGGTTTCCCCTTCTCCCCATGCACCCCAAGGGAGAGCACTCCTGCTATCCCTCCAGGCTCCTCTTCAAAACCAGCTCACCTGGAAAGTTTGGCTAGGTTGCCACTCTAAGTCCATCCAGTTCGGTGGTGCGTGCGCTCAGAACGTGGAAGGAGGTAAAGAACGGAAACTGCCTTGCTTTGGATGTGGAGTTCCTTCCAATAACCCAAGGCAACTGAAATCGTTTCTCTTAGTGACATTCTGCGGAAGTCGCTGAGGTCTAGCTACGCAATCAGAAAGCGAGTGTACTCACACACCACTGTGACTGTCACCTGTTAGCCCTCACATTCTGCTCGGAAGCTCATCTCAATCAACTTCCTCCTTCTGGAACCGGAGGAGCTTAGGGACAGGCCCGGGGCCACAGGGCTGGTGTGTGGCGCAGCCAGAACTAGGGAGTTCGGGACTCGGAGGTGAACGATCCTTCTCAGCTACTATGTGCTCCAGTCTGTTACCTGTTGCCAAGCTGGCCCCACGGGCTTGGTGGAATGCGTCCTGCTAGGAAATCCGGGCAAAGCTAAGTTTGCTTCCGATTATCCTGTCCCCTCCCCCAGGCTTCTCTTACCTGCTGCCTGGGTTCTGAGTACGAGCTTTAAGTCCCGCTGGCGCCCCAACTCGAGTCTGACTGCGCAGCTTGGCTCGGTCCCTCCGTTTTCCCCGCCACCCCCTCCCGAAGTCAGTCCAGAAGCTCAACGGCCTTGTCAGGCCACGCCACGCCCCCCGAGACCACGCCCTCGACACGCCCCCTATACAGCTCCCCCTCTGGGCCCTGCGGGAGGTAGCACCAGGCTCCGCCCACCACAGCCTCCCGGTTCAATCAAACGGCCACACCCCTTAGCACAACACTGGGCTGCCCTTTGCCAACCCTCCAGCTCTGCCCAGCCCTGCAGCCTGGCTCCAGCTCCAGTTTAGAGGCGAGGCCACGTACGCGCTTTGCTCCGCCTGCTTTGGGCCTCCAGGGGATAAGGCCGACCTGGGACCCCAAGTCTCTGCTGCTCCAGTCTCTTCCAGCCTTGCGGAGTCTCACCCCCTGCGATCTCCCTCATCCTTCCCACTTCCCAACTAGGCCGCTGGCGATCCTCCGAAGCCCTCTCGCTCACTCCTTTGCGTCCACCACTTTCCCCAGGGGCTCACCCTTAGGCCTCCAACTGGGAGGCAACTCCCTGGCTCCGCCCCTCCCGGGGGATTCTCTGCTCCGCCCGGATCTTGTTCCCCTTAGCAACCTGGCTCAGGGCTATAAGCCTGGGGCCCCGACGCTGGCATTCTAGGACGGGCGTATCCCGGTGCAACCCGGGAATGGCGTGGGAGCGTTCGCGTTCCAAGACCAGGTCTCCGTGTGGAGGCGGCTGGAGCCAAGCGCTTTCTGAAAATACTAACAGCTACCAGTGGTTGAACTTTTGCTCGAAGACAGGATGAAAGCCAGCAGTTGTTAAAACTCTGCTTCAGTCCCTACCACTCCTGGGCTACTTTCTTTGCACCCATTTTACAGATGCACAGCCCAAGCTTTAGGGAGGGGAAGTCGTGGGCTAGAGTCTAGCAGCAGAGTCGTTCGTGAACCATTCCAACGTCTCAAATCATACTTCACACTTGTCCTAGCTTGTCTGGATTTTGCTCCATGAAGAAGTGACCCAGGCCAGCCAGCTGTGGTACAGCAGGCTGGTGAGGGGGTGGCAGGAGAGGGCAGAGGGCCTGAGCCCTCCATGGCTGGCTTCTTCTTTGAGAAGGTGGACTGCCAGAGTTCTCCAGATGTCTGCACACACCACCCTGCACTTCAGACCGTGGATCAGCCTCAGGCGGGTTACCAGGTTAACAAGCAGGGCCATTAACCTGTGAACTGACGAAGTTCTTTAGCAACACCTTACCTCACTGGCATAACAGAGCAAGCCACTGAAGGGGGGGGGGGTATGAATGAGCTTGCTTTGCGGGTGGGGTGCTGGATGCAATGTGGCCCAGTGGTTCTCAAAGCTGTTCTCACCCTAGAAGTGCCACCACTGCCTGGGAACTTGTTAGGATCATGTTTAGGGTTTGAGGCACCCCAGAAACAACTTGGTGGGAAACTGCAGTGGTTTGCTTTCTTTCACGAGGGTCTCAGGCGATTCTGAGTCAGCTTTGAGGTTGAAAGTCACTGTTGGGCATGGGGTAGGCTGAGACTCACTCACAGGACCTAGGTAGACCTAGCATCTATGTTACCCAGGGCAAAGTAAGAGCCTTTAAGAAGGGACTCACAAAACCAAAGCCAAAGCAAACAAAACCCTAACCTAATAAAACCACATTATTGGTTTATGAGAGAGACAGAGACAGAGACAGACAGACAGCCTAGCATGATGGATCAGGAGTTTGAGGCCAACCTTGGCTAAACAACAAGTTTGAAGCCAACTTGGGCTGCATGAAAAAGGAAACAAAAAAAAAGATTAATAACAAAAATACTGTGAAATAACTTTTTATTTACTTTTGGTCTCATGTAGCCCAGGTTGTCCTCTATTTCCTGCTGCTGCGCCTTCAAACTTTCTTTGTGTGGAGATGAGAAGAAATGGTATTCACCAAGAGCTCAGCCTAGTGAGGGGACTAAGCCTGGGATGATGCTATAAACGGAAATCCCTGCACTTGGGAGGTAAAGGTGAGAAGATCAGGAGTTCAAGGTCATCCTTGAAAATGGGTTTTCCACCAGTGCAATGTAGGCCAGATTAGACCAGATTAAAACAGATAAAGGCTTCTCCGAGGCAGGTTCACCCTGTCCCAAGGAAGCGGGCCAGGGAAGTCGCTTAGCAGGGCTCACACAAGGGGCTTTTATAGGTCTTAGGTGAGGGACGATGAATGCGTCAGCTAGGAGCTGGGATCATACCCATATATGGTCAAAAGCTGAGCTCCTGGGTGGGGCACTCTTGGGGTGGGTTGCCAGAAATGCAGAGCTGAGGGGTGATGAATTAGGCCAGAGTTTTCTCAGAGCAGGTAGGGTTAAGGAAAGAGAGCAGATGGGCCAGGGGGAGGAGGGGTTCCAACCACACATTTAGCAATAGGATGGTCCCAGGTAATAAATTAATCAAACAATTTATATATACTAAGCTTAGGAAACAGGTTAGAGAGATGGCTCATGGGATAGGAGCGTTTGCTGCTCTTCCAGAGGCCTGGAGTTTGTTCCCAGGACCTAAGTTAGGAGGTTCAGGACAATTTGCAATTCCAGCTAAGTTTAGGGGACATAAACTGTCCTCCTCAGATGACTGCCATTTATTCCATAAGATGCCAAGATCTAACCTTGTTCCCTGACACTATGGATGCTTGAGCCACAGAGCCACAGTGAGAGAACAGGGTGCTGCAGTGTCCTGGCCTGGGTGCTAGATCTTGACCTTGTCCAACTTTTGCCAAGTGGCCATAAAATACCTTCCTCCCCATCCTTTTCTGAGACCTCCTTGACCCCCAAGCTAGGATGTTTGCGGTGGTGACTCACAGATGGCTCTTGTGTGACAAGACTTGT
The DNA here is from genome assembly GCF_900095145.1 of Mus pahari. Classification (NCBI taxonomy): domain Eukaryota; kingdom Metazoa; phylum Chordata; class Mammalia; order Rodentia; family Muridae; genus Mus; species Mus pahari. The sequence continues at coordinate 78,614,414 of NC_034592.1, forward strand.
CCTGAAGGGATTCAACGTACACATCAATTCTCCCCAGGTAGGGAACCCACAACAGACCAAAGCATGGATGCTACCCAAGCCCAACATGGTGAACCGATGAACCTCCAAAGCACACCCCAGACACGGGTGACATCTCACAGAAGCTGGGAACCTGAGCACAAGACACAGCTTCTGTGAGCTCAGCAGGTTGGTGAGTATCCAAGTGATTTAGCTGGTCAAAATCCCTTCCAGGCATCTCAGCCTGTTTCTTGGTCTGAGTCTCCTTCTCCTGTGTAGTTAACTTGTCTGAAACTCTTTGCAGCTTTATTGCTTACTCTGGAAGGGAGGGGCTTAGTGAATCTGGTTAGTTTCAGGGACTTCCTGAAGCTATTTTGAGTTGTTCCCCTTCCTGCATAATGAGATTCCCTGAAAGATGGGATGTTTCAACCTGGGAGGAAAATAGTACACAGTAGGTGGAAGACCTGGGTCCCATCAGCTCCTCCCTAGCCCAGATAGTTCCTCCACCACCAATTTGCCCCTCTTGTTTAAATTCTGTTGGCAACCCTTTCCTGTTCAGGCCACTCTAGACTAGAGATGGGGGCAACTGTGGGAAATAGGGAAGTAGGTGTGCAGCTCCTGGAATTCCTGCCACACAAGGCACATTGTCTTCTGCACTCATGCTGAGGTTTTCTCAAAGGCACTGACATCCTGGGGTTCTGGTACTATTGTACAGGCCTCATTTAGCACAAGAAACCCAAGCTTAGGGGCTGGTGAGATGGCTCAGTGGGTAAGAGCACCTGACTGCTCTTCCAAAGGTGCAGAGTTCAAATCCCAGCAACCACATGGTGGCTTACAACCATCCTTAATAATATCTGATTCCCTCTTCTGGAGTGTCTGAAGACAGCTACAGTGTACTTACATATAATAAATAAACAAATCTTAAAAAAAAGAAAGAAAGAAACCCAAGCTTAGAGTACAGTTTCGATGTGCTAAATCTTATCCTCTTATGCTAAGCAGTTCACAGACCAGACAACAAAAGGTTCATCCTCCTGTCTGACCGTCATCCATGTAATCATCAGCAAGACCACGCTCCAGTTTGGACTTCCTGGATTTAGAGCATATGAGGAGGTCAGCCCGGGTCCATAGCTGGGCCCACCTGCCTGCTTCTCTACCAGTGTCACAACAATACAGGACTCAGTCGTGAGGACACCCCAGCCTATCTGCCCATTGCTCCACACAGCCACTGCCTCCAGGAGTTGAACACCTGTGACAGAGCCAATTATCTAGGGATAGAGGAGTCAGGAGGCTAGGGTTGCCCTTGAACAGAGACCTCCGGTGTTTCCACACAGAGGCATGGTCAAGATGAACCTGTAGACATGGGTAACCCTCTTGTCTGAGTCTGTGTCCTTGTCCCTTAGAACTGTGCATAGTATCAGAGACTGTAAGGGCTGGGCCTGGGTGCATACAGACCCGGCTACTCATTAGCTGAAATGGATGGATGTCCCAGTAATGTCAACTCCCTTTCTTCCACCCTCACCTGGGGGCATTTTGCCAAGAAGAAAAACAGACTTCTAGTGAGAGATTCCCATCTGGTGTGAAATCCTTAGGCCATTTCAGAGGCAAAGCCAAGGGAGCTCATGGAGGCCTAGAGAGCTTAGCAGAAGATCTAACATGGCCAATGGGAGGGTGTGGGGTGGTGACTGAACTTTTAAAGAAGTGTGGCCATGGGGCTTCCAGGCCTTAGAAGAAGTCCACTGTCCCCAGTCACTGGGTGTGGCTATCAGGTTCTCTTCTGTGCCTGGATTCAGCAAAGGCCCCCAAACTTCTGCACAGCTCAAATAGGAGAGGACGAGATTATTTGTCTCTCATTGTTATTATATTCACCTATTTTGTATTACTATAACACAATCCCCGAGGCCAGGAGACTTATAAAGAACTCTGTTTTGAAGCCATATCTGGTGGTGTTGACTTTTGGCAGGGTTTCCACCAGCATAGGGCAGCACAGGGCAGGGCAGGAAGTGCACAGTGTGCTGTCTTGGTCAGTGTTCTACTGCTGTGAAGAGACACCACAGCTATGGCAAAGCTCTTAGGAAAGCATTTAATTGGGACTTGCTTTCAGTTTCAGAAGTTTAGTCCATTATCAAGACGGCACGGAGCATGAAGGCACACAGGCAGACGCGATGCTGGAGAAGGACCCGAGAGCTCTGTATCCGGATCCATGGACAGCAGGGGAGATACTGCGACCTGGAGGATGATGTTAAAGCGGAGATGCCTTGACCCAGCCTTGGAAGTCAGGTTGTGTCTTCCTTCTCATTCCCCAGCGGAGATCAGGCAGGAGCACTGTGCTCAAAGGGGAAAATGGTCGAGCCTTCTCTGAGAAGGCAGAGTTCTAGCGTGGCTGCTGTGAGAAGCCGCTGCAGGCTTCCCGGGCGTCCTCAGCGAGATGGGGTGGAATTCCCTTGGACGAGAACTGGGAATCTCAATGAAATTGGTTTAGAGCAAGAACAGTCTTTTAGAATTTTCTAGACAGAGGAAGCCCTTCCTGCCCCTTGGCCAGCCCTGTTTCCTTAGCATTGTGAACTTGAACAGATTTTTTTTCCCCAATCACCCTAATAATGTTCATTCTTAGGATGCCTGCTTCCCATGTGCGGGGACAGAGGTGTAGAAAAGCATTTGCCCAATATCAAGATGACGAAGAAAAGGGAAAGGCCAACGTGGTCAACTCTGGGGCACTTCACCGACTATTTCTACCAGCCTTAGCTGCAGAAACCTCGTCCCAAGAAGAGCTTTGAATTAGCCATATCCGGTGAGTGACCTGATTCTGTGTACCCAGAGGTCCACTCTGGACGAGAGAGCTTCCCCAGGGGGTGCTAGCCGCACCTAACTGTCATAAAGGATGCTGGCCCCAGAGCTCACAGCATACCTCCGTTGCACCTCTGTGCCTGCCCCACATCTGAGCTCATGAACTCTCATCAGTATCGCCTCCAGTCTTTTGGGCCTGCTTGGAACCTTTACTTTCTTTGGCTGACCTCGAAACCCGTCCTGGCTGGGTCACAGCCAGGACAACAGCCTTGTTTCCACTGGAGAGCCTGGGTGCATTCTATGGCAGTGATTTAACCAAAGATTTCCCCCAGACCTGATTTTACCCACTGCCCCTTGCTACCTCTGAAGGTCCAGGGGAAACACCCCACCTTGGCCTGAGGTGTGTGGCTATTAACCTTTCCAGGAAAGTGACTGTGGCAACCGTGGTTATAAAGGTGACCAGTTACAGAACCTAGCAGCCCTGCTTTCTGTCTGTGCAAGGGTGGAAGCCAGTGGCCCGAGCCAACCAGATGATCGCCTGAGCCGAGCAGGCGAGCCAGAGCTGAGCAGGCGAGCCAGAGCTAATCAGAGGAGCACCTGACTTCCAGCTTTATATTACCATTTTTTCCTTTTAATTTCTTCTTCTCACATATATTACATCCTGACCACAGTTTTCCCTCCATCCCCTCCCCCCAGTCTCTTCTCCTTCCACCTCTGCTCAGAAAAGAGCACACCACTCCGGAACACCACCCAAACGTGGCACAACAAGCTACAGTAAGACCAGGCACATATTCTCACAGCAAGGCTGGGCAAGGCCACCCAGTAGGAGGAAATGAGCCCCAAAGGCAGGCAGAAGAGCCAGAGAGAGCCCCTGTTCCCACTCTTAGGAGAAGACCTAGCTCAGACCCCTGCAGGCTCCCTCATCTCTGAGTCCCTCATCTCCCCATGAGTCCTGGTCAGTTGATTCTGTGAGCCGTGTTTGTGTGGTGTCCTTGACCCCTGAGGCTACTCCAACCCTTCTTCCCCCTCTTCTGTAGGACCCCCGAGCCCCGTCTAACATTTGGCTGTGGGACAGGGCACCTGCTTCCATCAGTTGCTGGATGAAGTCTCTCTGGTCTCTTTGAGGACAATGACGCCAGGCTCTGGTCCCAGCACATGCTGCAGGGATGACAAACTGTAGGTCAAGGGTCTTGTGGCTGGGTTCGTGTCCCAGTCCCTCCACTTGAGGCCTTGGTTGGTTACAGAGGAAGCCGGTTCTAGCTCTGTGTCCCCCATCGCTGGGAATCTTCTCTAGTGTCACCCTTGTAGATTCTATGGGGGTTCCATTGCACTAGGTTTCTACCTCACTCCAGAAATGCCCCCCCAATTCCAGTCATCCTTCCCACTACTCCCTCCCTCCCTTCCCCAGCCTGACCCCTCCTGTTCCCATCCTCAGTCCACCCTGAAGTCTGTTTCCTTTTCCCAGGAAGATCCTTGCATCCCCTCCCCCCACTACTAAGCCCTCCTCGTTTAGTTTCTCTATCTGTGGATTGTAGCACGATGGTCCTTTACAGATAAAATCCACTTGTGAGTGAGGACATTCCGTGTCTGTGTTTCCCACCAGGGACTCGTGCTTAAAAAAAGACGAGTGTGAGCGTGTCTAATTTAATAACGGGATGCTACACTCTACATTTAATGAAGCATATTCATTATTGGCCATCTCTGCACCTGGGTCACCAGTCCATCAATATCTTCATTCACAGTTTCCTGTCAAAACTGCTTTTTTTTTTTTTTCCTTTGCAGGCATCAGCTCCACCCCAAGGTGGCATCTAGGCACTCCAAACATTCACGAACCTACATCTTAGTAGCTGTGAGTTTATTTATTCTTTTTGTTTGCTTGTTTTGTTTCTCTTGAGACAGGCTCTCTCTATTGTGTAGCTCTGGCTGTCCTGGAACTCACTATGTTAATTAAACTGGCCTCATAGAAATCCACCTATGTCTATGCTATTCTTTCTTTCTTTCTCTTTCTTTTTTTGGTTTTTCTTTTTTTCTTTTTTTTTTTTAAAGATTTATTTATTTATTATATATAAATACACCGTAGCTGTCTTCAGACAGTACAGAAGAGGGCGTCAGATCTTGTTACGGATGGTTATGAGCCACCATGTGGTTGCTGGGATTTGAACTCCAGACCTTCGGAAGAGCAGTCGGTTGCTCTTACCCACTGAGCCATCTCACCAGCCCCCTTTTTTTGGTTTTTCAAGACAGGGCTTCTCTGTATAGCCCTGGCTGTCCTGGAACTCACTTTGTAGACCAGGCTGGCCTCGAACTCAGAAATCCACCTGCCTCTGCCTCCCAAGTGCTGGGATTAAAGGGGTGTGTCACCATGCCTGGACAAGATCTGTTTCTATGATTTTTATTTAATGCATGTGTGTGCGTGTATGAAGTGTGTGGGCTCCCAAGGAAGCCAGAAGAGGATGTCTGATCCCTTGAACTGCAGTATTAGACAGTTGTGAGCTGTTAACATAGGTGCTGGGAACTGAACTGGGGTCTTCTGTGTGAGTAGTACAGGGTTTGAACCCAGCAGAGCACGCCGGAAGCCACTACCCACGGCCCTCGAGATCCCTTGTGAGGGCTGCTGGGGTAGCAAAGTCGACACAGAGGAGACCCGTCCTGTGTGGCTTTTTGTGGGTACATGTGAGCAAATATCTGTTCACCTCAGCTCAGGCACACACAATACCAGACCAAAGAAACAGATCCAGCCAGGAGTTACTCCAGGGAGCACCAGCGACTCTCGGGCAGCTGTAGCAGCTACAGAAGCCCTTCCCAGCAGGGGCGAAGTCTCTCGTGAAGGCCGCATCCTGGAGCTCCTAACACACAGGCAACTCTACTGGAGTCTCCTCTTCCGCGGGGAGGAAGGGGCCCTGTGATTCCTGCATGCTGCGGAGCACCAGGAGCCTTGAAGGGCTCCTCAGCTTGCTGAGTCTTCCCAGCCTCCTTCCTCCCCGCGGGAGGGGATGTTTCAGTTCAGAGGAAGCAGCTGCACAAAACTCCCCTAAACAATTTCATGTCCAGTCCCCGTCCACCCAGAGGTGGATGAGAAGGTGCAGGAGAGGGACAAGCAGGAAACACAGCCCCGGTGCGCCCCCAACACCTGCGCTGGGGGGTGGGGGTGGGGGTGCGCGCGCAGCAGGAGAGCTTTCCCCAAGCCAAACCCAGGGTCAAACAAAAGGCCCCCAGCCTCCAGCTGGTACTCGCTAATCCCCGTGCTCCAGAGGAGGCAGGCCAGCCTGGTCTACACCGCGAGTGTCAGAAGCCCCCAAAGCCTATGGTGGGCCCACGTAGACGGTTTCTCCCTGAGACTTGAGTTGGAAAAGTTTTGAGTCTGTTGCCAGCATTTAAAAACTGGGAGATTTCGCATTAACGTTCAACTGTATGTTTTCTGCTGTGGGAAAAAAAGAAAGGAAAAAAAGGAAAAGAAAGAAAGAAAAAAGGAGTCTCTGGATGTGAGCTGGGATTGGGTAAGAGCTGCAACCTCTTGGTAGACCCAGGCTGCTGCTGGACAGACAGACCTGGGCTACAGCTAGACAGACAGAGGGGACTGCAGTTGCCCACTCCAGTTGTAACATCCAGGGTCCTGATGACCACAGCTTCTGAGCCTCTGTCACTCATTCCACCCATGTCTCTCCTTTCTGTCACCTGCCGGGGTCCTATGGGACATGAGTTCCTAGAGGAATCCATAGATACTGGCTACCCTTCGTACTGTGTCATGCAGTGTTCTGTTGTGGGATGGCTCTCGCCCAGGCTGTTTTCTTACCGTGTTACCTCCTCACTGGCCCCTCTGAGGACTTCTTTGCCGGTTTTCTCACCGCTGAGCTCTTGCAGTTTACAGGAAATATGAGGGAAACAGCTCCTTGCTCTAAAACGAGGTCATCTACTTCCCCCTAGTGCCCACAGTTGTCAGTGCAGCTAATCTTCTGGCCTGTAGAGAAACCAGGTGTGTGTGTGTGTGTGTGTGTGTGTGTGTGTGTGTGTGTTTTGTGAGAGACAGGGAGACACAAAGGGATAAAGAGAGTTTGTGTTTCTGTGTGTTGTCACCTCCTTCAACCAGTTAGGGTCTCATGTTAACTCCCTATGACTGGGGACTAGAAGAAAGAATATGGACTCCACCTAAGGCTCCAACTGCAGACAATCTCCTAGTCTCAGACCTTGATCACACAGGTCAGTGCTGGTCTGTGCACAGCACAGTGCCCTGTGCCTGGGGGTGATCATGGCAAGAGAAATGCAGTTACAGAATAATTGCAGACACATCTGAGTCATTGAGGGGAGGAGCGGACCTGGGTAGGAGAGGTAGGTTCAAGCTCGGGGTCCAGGAGGAAATCCTCAACCACTAGACAACAGTGCAGAGCAGATGTGACAGATGTCACTGTGCCCATCCTCTGTCTGAAGCTTGGGGAGAGAAACATAGACTGTGGCATGACCGTTGCCTGGCACAGCCAGCAGGGCCTGGGAAGCCCCTGAAGCCCCAGTTTCTTCCTGGCATTCCCTTCTAGATCCCAGCCTGAGCAGCGGGTCTGTGGGGGTGGGGAAAGCCTGGGCTACTGGGCAGCAGGTCTGTGGGGGTGGGGGGAGCCTGGGCTACTGCATCCACATGGCTCTCTAGAGAGCCTAGAACTGGTTATTCTCCGGCCTCAGTCTTCCACATGCTAAGATGACAGAGTTAAGCCTCCATGGCTAGCTAGAACTGTATTTAAAGACCTTCCTTGCTTTGCAGAGGAAAAAACAGAAGTAAGGGGAAAGAAGTTCAAGTCTCTGGTGGGGTTAAGACTTGGCTCCAACGGAGGCGGTGCTCAAGTCCAGTCACCTTGACTCCAGGAGCTGTCAGCCACATCTGGTCAACCGGTCAGTACGCACGGTGGCTGGTGTCTGATCACTTCTGGGTCCCCAGAGAGGAGATGTGTGCAGGACCAACCAGCAAGCCATGAAATCCCAAGACTGTTGAATAAATAAAATATTTTTCTCTTTAGGGAGAAATTCATCTCAGGTGGTTTGTCAGAGACACAGGAAGCAGACTCACACAGGAGGCCTGACTCCAGCCCTCAGAAAGCCTGAACCAAAATCTGTTGTGCCCATCATGCGCAATGGTCTATTTCTGTTCAAGGAGCCTCTAGGCTTCCTGTAAAGCAGTGTCATATGTGGGGTTTTACTGCTGAGAACAGACACCATGACCAAGGCAGCTCTTATAAGGACAACATCTAGTTGGAGCTGGCTTACAGGTTCCGAGGTTCAGTCCATTATCTTCAAGGCAGGTGCATGGCAGCATCCAGGCAGGCATGGCGCAGGAGGAGCTGAGAGTTCTCCATCTTCCAAAGGCAGCTAAGAGAAAACTGGCTTCTGGGCAGCTAGGGTGAGGGTCTTAAGGCCCACACCCACAGTGACACCTCCACTTCAACAAGGCCACACCCACCTCCAACAAGGCCATGCCCACTCCAACAAGACCACACCCACTCCAACAAGGCCACACCCACCTCCAACAAGGCCACGCCCACTCCAACAAGACCACACCCACTCCAACAAGGCCACACCCACCTCCAACAAGGCCACGCCCACTCCAACAAGGCCACACCTCCTAATAGTGACCCTTCCTGGGCCAAGTATAAGTAAGCCACCACAAGCAGGAAGATCAAACTCAGCACCATGGTGTTATAGACAGGTGAGTGAGGCATGGCCAAGGCTTCAGGCTTTGTAAGGTGGATGAGGACAATGGGGGTGGGGGTCGGGGCTAAGGTGAGGGTGGTGACACAGATGTTGCTGATGGTGATGCTGGTGATGCTGCTGCACAGTACACAGTGGTGGAGGTGACTGCTGTGTTCACGGTGATGTGGTCATGGGTAATAAACGGTAGTGCTTCTATGCGGGACTCACGGCCACCATGCCATAATGGAATTGATGCATTGGGTATAGGTTGGTGATGGCGTTGATGGAAACGATGGGGATGGAGGTGCTGATGGAGATGCTGCTGCTGCTGCTGCTGTCAATGGCACAGCGGTACGGCAGTGGTAGAGGTGATGAGGGTGATTGGCGAAGATGACGGTGGTGATGGATGATGCTGGCGAGGGTGGTGATAATGGTCATGGCGGTGAGGGCAATATGTCTGCGGAGGAGATGACAGCGGTGACGGAGATGATGGTGATGGTGGTGGGGAAGATGATGATGACTGGGAGGATTAGCCCGGTGGAGATGCTGGTGGTGATGGAGATGATGGTGATAGGTGGTGGTGGTGGGTGTGATGGCTGTGGTGGGGATGATGGTAGGGATGGAGATGACGGCGATGGTGGTGATGATGGTGATGGAGGAGATTGAGATGACTGAGGTCATAGCAATGATGGTGGCAGGGACTCAGTTGCTGGGTGGGACGAGACATTCAGAAGATGGAGGTATGGTGGGTTATTTTGTTTTTGTTTTTGTTTTGTTGGTAGCATCGATTTGAGCTCTCCCATTGCTCTTCCAGATCCTTATTTCTTTCGTTTTATGTCTCCGTTCTGGCTGTTCTCGGGTAGGCATGTCCAGGCATGTCTCTGTCTGCTCACCGCCTGTTTCCCTCATGGCCACTCCTGCCAGCCAGTCCCTCTTTCTGTCCTCATCTTAGTCAGCCACAGCACCTGTCAACACCCACCCTCCTGCCCATCATCCTCATCTGCGTTGGAGCTCGGTGGCCACGCCTGCCTCCTAAGGCTGTCCGGATGACTGAACAGACTCACAGAGCAGGCAAGTGCTCAGTCGGGATCAGCCGCTGCTGTGAATCGCCCTCTCGTGGGGGACTCACTCCCAAGGAACAACAGGAAGGGCGTGGGGGAATGCTGGCATATGCTCTCTGCTTAAAAGATGCCTTTGTCGCAACATTTTCAGACAAGAAGTACCACCACTGTCCTCGTTGCGGTGCCGAAGTCCCCGGCACTGATTACGTTTCCCGTCGAGCTGATGAAGAAATGCAAGCAGCAGGTGCATAAGACATACTTGGGTCATTTGCCGCCCTCACCCCACACCATCTCTCGTCCCCCCCTCTCACTGGTTCCTTTTCTCTTTCAAGATAGCCTCCTGCGTTGCGTGGGTTTTGGTTGTTGTTGTTGTTGTTGTTTAATTAAGGTGGGATCTCACTATGGAGCCCTGACTGTCCTGGAAACTGGTTGTATAGACCTGGCCTCAAACTCCCAGAGATCAGCCTGCCTCTGCCTCTCATGTGCTGGGACTAAAGGTGTGCGCCCCCACGCTCAGCCTGTTTTCATGGTTTTAAAAGCTTAGTTCACATATGAGGGAAATCAGTGCTGCTTGTTTTTCTGAATCTGATATTTGCACAACGTGATGATCTCTAGTCTTCCAGGACATATATAAACTCCATTGTGTCTCTGAACCAATTCTCTTCAGCTCTTGAGCCTTTGCACTTCATAGTCTATTTATCCCGACGGGACTTAGGTTAAAAGGGAGAGGGAGGGAGGACCGGAGGGAGGGCCGGCCTAACACGTTGCAGCCCACAAAAACATGTTATGCTCATATGCCACCACGAGGTGGTGCCCAAGCCCTTACAAAACACGTGATCCAGGCGCAGAGACTGTGCTGGGATTGTTGCCAGTTCTGAACCGGAACTTTGAGATAGGGCTGAGGAGGGCTCCACACAGGGCCAGTCAGTCACACAGGGGCTTTCAGTCCCCGGTGTGGGTCCCAGCTGTGACACCAGCACAATCCACTCAGGTGCCTGAGCCTCAGTTGAGTCTCCATCACTCTGGGACAGGAAGTAGGTGAGCTGCCTGGCTTAGTTCATGGAGTTTGGTCCGACTTCTCAGTTCCTAGTCTGTTTTGAGGTGACACCAATTGCTAGGGAAGCCTGGGGCCTTGACAGAGATCCCTGCCTCACAGATTCTGTCTCTCTGGGTGGAAAGGAAAGGAGATGGGGAACTCGTCAAACTTGCATCTAGAAAGTAGAGACCAGGACTGCTGGGCAATCAAGGCAGTGCCAGTTCTTAGAGAAGATGGCATCGGGGCGTCTCCCCTCCCTCCTAACCCCCCTCAGCCCCCCCACCTCCAGCTAGCCCTAGCCCTGCTACGACCTAGGTAAGTCCCCTCGATGTGGACTGGGAAAGGGCCAAGGCCAGGCCTCTGCAGGATGACCTGTAGCTATGTCCTCCACTCCTACCCCCGCTCTACATAGAAACTGGGAATGGAAGCAGATAACACAAAGTCTGTCCTGGGTGGGGGACAAAGACCCCCCGTCTCAGTGAGGCCCTCCTGGCTGTGATCCACAACATGTCCAACAGCTGCTGCTCTGGGTCCTGACCAAATGCAAGGCTGTCCTGGAACTCACTTTGTAGACCAGGCTGGTCTCGAACTCAGAAATCTGCCTGCCTCTGCCTCCCGAGTGCTGGGATTAAAGGTGTGCACCACCACGCCTGGCTCAAATGCAAGTCTTATTGACTCCAAATCTCTACTGTCCTTACACACCCTAGCCTCGCCTTACACACACACACACTAAATGTCCCGTCCCTCTGACCTTGGAAGGGATTCCAAGAGGATTCTGTAAGCTTTGTCCATCCCCATCACATCTGGACAATATGGTTGACAGGAACTAATGGGCTGGACCCAGATCCTTCAGCTGTCCGCCCATCTGTAGCCCACCTCCACCCAGCTCAGTGGCACTCCCTAGTCTCCTGAGAGTGGACCAGATGTCTGTGAAGAGACACTAGACTGAGCCCCAAGGTCACCACTCTCTATCCTCCCACTGATAATTAACTCTGGGCCAGGCCTAGGACATGCAAGCTGGGACCTCGCCCACCGTCCCGATTCCAGATTCCAGAAGAGGGGTGAAGCCAAGCCCCTGAGGTCATTGCCGCCTGTGCTAGTCAGCACTGCTCCCACACACTCTCTTCCCAGGTCCTCATCCCTCAGAGAAGGAGCCGGAAGCCTCAGAAGGTCTACACCTGCTGTCAGCTTTCAGCGGTATGGCCTAGAGAAAGCCGCTTCCTCTTTGACCTTCAGATCCCTTTCCCCTGAGGCCTCTGACTCTTTATTGAGGTAGCATTCAGGAGTGCCCAGTGCCCTGCATGTCACTGATAGATTCTGCTGTTCTTTCTTCCCAAAGGAAGAAACAGACGCGTCTTTTTCTGGAACCCCAGGTTCCTCAGTCTGATTCTGACTCCCCTGGGTCTGGCTCCTCTGCCGTTCTGGGTGTGACACCATAGTGCCCACCTCTGCCTGCCCCTCCCTCCTCAGCCATCCTTCCAGCTCTAGTGGTCTTCAGCCAGGATCACTCCTGTGTGCTGCAGTGTTCAGACCAGGGCTAGGCACGGGGTGACCTCCGCCTCCTGTGCTGGCTCTGGCTGTGCCTCGCTCTTTCTCCGATGTGTTTCCCTGGCTTAGATTCCCTTTCCTGTTGAGAGACAATAAGACCTTGTGATAACTGAGACCCCGATCTACACACTCAGGGCGTCAGCTTTTAAAAATCTGTCCACCAACCCTATCAGGTTGCATGTGGATGAGGCATGAGGAAACTTCAGTAGGTTTAAGGCCATGCTACTAGCCGGTGCTGAAGCCAAAGAGGATACTGGATGTGGTGGTAGACACCTGTAAGCCACACTTGGGAAACCGAGTCAGGTTTGAGGCCAGTCTGCTCTATGCAGCCAGATCCTGACTAACACAGGGACAGATACGCAGATGGTAAAATCGAAAAGTTCAAGGATAACGAAAGCTCCAGGGATCCATCTTAAGCACAGATCAGTCCTCACTTCCTGGTGGTCAGTGGTACCAGGCTGACCAGGGATGGTCACTCATGTGGACTGTCGCTCAAAGGAACCCAGCACTGAGCCAAGGCTGCCTGGTGCAAGGACAGCTGCTGGGGTTCTGCCACCTGGTGGTCACATTGGGAATTGCACCACTCCAGCTCAGTCACTTTTTTTTGTTTTGTTTTGTTTTGTGGTTGCACCGCCAGGCCTGACCTCAGGAAATTAAGATTTAGCCTCACCATTGAGGCACCAGACTCCTGACAACCCATCCACAAGAATTCAGTTGATGACGACTCACATTCCATCGCTCCATCCTCTGCACGTCTCCAGCCCAGAGACCAGCTCAGTTCTCTTCTTGAGTATGTGGAACCATCTGCGGGAGGGTGGAGACACAGTTCTGTTCTACCTATAGGCTTTCTGTCCCAGGTTGACCCTGTTCACCTGGGCTGGGACTGCTCCCTTCACCCCATTGGCAACTCCTCCTCTCTCCTTACTGACCACAACCCAGCAGCTCTGGACTTACCTCTGTGTCTCACATGGACCAGGTTGGTGCCAGCCACCCGGCAACATCTGTTAATTGACGAGATAGATAGAGAAAGACGATGGAAAGAAGAAAGAGATAAAGGGAAGGAACGAAGAAGCGGCAAAGGAAGGGAAGGATGGGGGAGGGGAGGGGAGGGGAGGGAGGGAGGAGGAGGGAAGGTAGGGAGAGATAAGGAAGGGGAAGAAGACAGAAGGGAGAGAGGGAGGGGAGGGAGGGCGCTTCGTAAGATTTGCTGTCATTAGAAATGCCTTGCTCCCTTGGGTTGGTGGCCTTGGACATGAGCTTAGACTCAGAGGGATCAACCCTGTTGCCGTGACCACAATTTGTGGGGGGACAGAGCTGGGTCTCACCTCCCACACTGGGCCCAGATCTCCTTTGTTTGCTGATTGAGAACTAAAGATTTGTGAGTGTGGGCTGGGCCTTTAGTCTCACCCTGGCTGTGGCTGAGTTGTCAGTGAGAGACCGTGGGCTGAGTCGGCCTCCGTTTCCCCCTTTGCAGAATGGGCTGGGCTCTGTAAAGTCAAAGGTCAGTTCTGGGTTCCTGTGATCTCTTAACTGTCACGTGTAACCTCTTCCTGGGGATACCCGAGGATGGGGACGCTGTGCTTGCCTACCTGGAAGCTTGGGAGATGGGGCTCTGACCGTGAGCGTCTGTGGAAACGTGGGCCATTCTCATGTGGGAGGGTTTAGTCTGGCTGCAGAATGGTCAGCTGCCAAATGTGCAGAGTTTGCTTAAGAGTCTGGAGGTGTCAGGAATGCGCTGGGCAGCGGAAGGGACTGCTGGACCCTTGTGTGGGCGGGGCTGTCTTAGGAGGTTACAGACCTGCAGTGGGAGTGCTGGGGAGAAGCTGTGTTTTGGGGTCCTTCCACTTCCTCTGCCCTCCCTAAGGTCTCAGAGCTCTGTGACAGCTGAGAGCTTGTTTCCAGGCAGCAGCCACCAGCACCTTCTCTATGGTTTCTGGAATGACAGGAGAGGTGTGTTATGGAAAAGACACTGCCATTGCTTCCCTGGAGGATCAGGGATAGCGATGTGGTCAACGGCAGTTGGAGAGAAGGCTCAGCAGGTAAAAACACTTATTGCTCTTATAGAAGGACCCAAGTTCAGTTCCCTGCCCCCACATGAAGGCTTGTCTGGTCTGCAACTCTAGTTCCAGGGGCCCCAGTGGCCTATTCTGGCCTCTGTAGGCACCGGGCACACATGTGATACACACACATATATGCAGATAAAACACCCACACACATAGATAAAGATTTAAAAAGTGAAATATGGCCAACAGCAGCATGGTGACCAGGCCAGAGACCATGGGCTGGGTACACAGGGCATTCTGCGAGCGACCTGAACACAAGCATGCCCCTGTCAGGTACTTAGATCTTGAACAAAGCTAGGCAGAGTTGAGGTGGGTAGCACCATGGCTCAGCCTTAGGGCTGGCCAGCGCCTCTGGACTCTCAGCTTCTGCAGAGCGAGGAGGCCTGTCTCGGGAGGAATGGACCTTTGGGCACACGGGTGTGATGGTTCTTAGGTCAATGGGAATCTCTGCATAGCAAGCCTGCAGCCCACCAGGGGGACTTATTACTGCCCTCTTAGGGAAAGGTGATCTGGTTAGAGCTGGGGGTGACATTAGGGTCTGTTCTTCTCTACCCAGAGAGGGGCTACAGTTTGTGGAAGCAGCTGGTGTGGGCTCACAGACATCAAGCCCTGTCTCTGACTGCCTCAGACTTCATGGATGGAGAGAGAAGGTGGTTGTGAACTCTAAGTCACCCTGCCCTGGCTAACATGCAGTCTTGGGCTGTCCCCTCCTCACCCCAGCCTTACCATCTTATCTGCCTCTGACCTGGCCAGTCTTCCCCTTCCCCAGGAGCCCTGCCTCTTGTACCCAGAGCACAGTGCAGACAGGGTGTCTGTGAGGAACCCCTCATGGATGTCCTAAAGAGGGCAAATGGACACAGGATTCGGGTAGAGGGGTCAGCACAGGTGTTGGATGTCTTAAAGATCTATCAGGTAAAGAAAGATGAGTTTGGAATCCAGGGGGCAGAACTCATGTAAGCAAAATCATGGACAAGACATGTCCAGGACACACATGGGACAGGGTTGCTGCCTGGTCATGCCTGCTACTGCTGTGTGCAGTTTCCTGACGGCTGTCTACAGGAGGACATCTGCTGACCTCTGCCTTGAATTTTCTGTCTTCTCCCAGGCAGCCCGAGGATTCCTCCTGGATGTCCATCCCAGGAGACGATCTCCCTCTTTAGCCCTGCTGGTTCACCAGTGCACCTGAGCCTTTTGTTTCAGGAAGTGCTCCCACAATAAAGTTATCGTTGACATATTAGATGACCTCTTCAGGATTTTTAAGTGCATTCTGGGAAGAGATTTGGCTCTGGTTGTCACTGCTATTATGGTTGAGAAAGGGGAGAGGCAGTGAATATCTCCCGGACTGGCGGTCAGCTTCAGCTCCTGGCTGGTGGGTGCTTTCTCTCAGCTGTGAGAATCTTTGGGGGGTTAAGCAATCCTTTCACAGGCTTCACATATCAGGCATCCTGCATATCAGATATCATGATTCATAGCAGCGGCAAAAATTACAGTTATGAATTAGTAACAAAAGTAATTTTATGGTTGGGGTCACCAAAACATGAAGAACTGTATTACAGGGTCATAGCATTGGGAGAGTTGATACCCACTATGCCAGGCACAGGCTTTGGGCACACTTTTAACTGATGCTGACCCCATGGAAAGACAATCCAGGCCGAACTCCAAGTCCCAGAGGTCCAGGGAAGACTTTAATCTATAAGAGGAGCCCAGGTTAGGGCTTACAGGTAGGACCCAGAGATCTTCACCCAGTTCAGACTTTATAACATCCATCGGAGGAAGGAGGACCCCTATATTTATGGGTAAAAGTTAGTCTGGAGAGGTGGCGGCTTGGATGATGTCACATAGCCAGAAGGTGTCAGTCAAGGTGAGGTCCCAAGTGCTCTGATCCAAACCTCTTTGCAGAGAAGATGGCAGTGGAAGGCATCCAAGCCAGCCCTCCCCATCACCTGCTGACGAATCCACTCTCCCATCCTCTCTGTTTCCAGCAGATGCTCATGAAGAATCCTCTAGAAGATTCTCTAGGGCTGCTGAGATGATGGCCACCGAGCCTGATGCCCTGAGTTCAAGCCCTGGGACCTTCATGGTGGAAGAAGGGAACAGGTTCCTTCACATTGTCTCCTCCACATATACACAGTGATGCACATGAGCATGTATGTACACGGGCATGCATGCGAGCACACACGTGTTCTCCCCCCCCCCCCAAACAGTGTAACTCAGAAAGTTCTCTAAGGCTTGTGCTAGTAAAACAGGGTAATAGAGGTGACATGCACGGGGGGGGGGAGACAGGTCCCCTCCTCGGTGGGGACTTATGGGAGTCCACCACTTTCTCTGTCACCCCAGGGCCCTGCCTCCCTAGAGAAAGGCCAGTTTCAGCCATGCTCAGCCTCAAATTTATTTTCACCCACGAGGCTCAGCCCCAGACAGGGCTGGGGTCTGTAGGTGAGCCCTTCTGGGCCTCTCCCATCTTCCTTCCCTGCCTGCCTCCCCCCCAGCCCTGGCCTCTGGCCTCCATCTTCCTGGTCCCAGCCCATCAGGGACAGGCCAGGGTAAGGGAGCCCCCAGGGAGCCCGGGTCAGCTCGAGGAAGGGGCGGGGTGGGGTGGAGGGGATCGGTACTGCGGAGGTGTGTTTTGAAATCTGTTTCCTCTTGGCCACGCTTGAACTTCTAAGCTGCTGGGTTTGACTGACAGGCAGGAAAGGAGCCGCAGGGCAGAGATGGAGGGGCTCTGCAGGGTGCTTGTGGCTACATCCCTGCCTTCCTGGCTTCCAGCTCCAGCTTGTGGAGGGGGCCTGGGTTTTAACTCACCCTGCTGGAGGGAGGACAAAGTGGGGTGTGGCTCTTGGAATCAGAAGCAGAAGATCTTGGAATCATAGTGGGTCTTGGCCCCTTGGGGCCCTTCTGAAGGCCAAGCCCTCCGCACCATCCCCGCAAGAGCAGGCAGCTTTTATTGTGTTCCCATCTGTTCTACAAATATGTCTGAGCAATGAGCTAATCTTTGCAAGAAGGACACAGCAGAGGCCCTTCCCCGTGAAATACACCATACCCTTCTCAAATCGGTGCTGAGGTGAGCTCGGGACCTGCCTTTTGACAATGTCAGCTCTTCTCTGGCCCTGGGGGATAGCTCAGGGCCACCCCTACTAAACTGCACCTCCTAGGCTCCCTGCCCACCATTTCCTTGGCCAACGGGAAGAACTGGTTTGAGATTACGGGCAGGAAGAAAGAGGGTCCCAGGGTCCTTCCTCACCTATCCCTAGGGCATGGAGGGGACACCTCCGCTGTCCAGCTCCCCAAAGCAGCCTGTGCCTGACAGAGACCCCAGCTTCCCATCTGTCAGACTCCTGGGCTGCCTTGTGGAAGTTACCGGTCAGTGCTCCAGCTGGTCCCCAGCTGCCCTACCATCCCAAACAGACCACCTCGGCTTTTGTGGATGAGATCCCCTCCTCAGACTCCGTGGAGACCCCTGATGCGATGATCTCTGCTTTCTTCATTGCTTCCTAACATCTAAGACTGCGACTGCGCCAGACTCCGACCCCTGCCTCCAAGGCTGTGTGTCCTTTAATGGTCTGGGAGGACAGCAGTCAGATCAGGGGCCCCTAACCATTCCTCTCTTCCCCGCCCTCCCCCAGATGCTTCCCATGGCATCCTCTCCCTGGCTCTCTTGCTTCAAGCTCTGTCTGCATCTCTCTGGGCTTTAAAGGGAAATTTTCCTTTCTCTTAGGGCCTGGTCTTGCTGCTTATGGCAGGATTGCTGTCTCCTATCTTCTAACTAACTGCTCTCCTATCTTCAGGCTTGACCACAACCCCTACAGGTGTGACCTCTTCCTTTCTAAAGGCCTATTCCTTGTCACCTCCTTTCCTGAACCTGCAGCTCTGGGTTCTAAGTCATCAAGTTACAGCCCGTACCCAGAGGAGCACTGATGGCGGTGGGTGCTGTGCACAATCCTGTGAGCACACCTGTGTTGTAGATGGGCCTGGTGCTGTTCTTGTGAACCAATCCCCTGATGAATAAAGGAGCCAATCACTGGGCGAGGAGGAGGGACTTCCGGGTTGGACAGAGGAAGAGAGGAAGCAGGAGAGAGTTAGGTCTCTTTGGAGGGGGATAGCGTGAGGACAAGATGTAATTACGAGGATCCACCACTGAAGGATTTCATCTTAATAAGGCTTACAGATTAGGGTTTTAGTTGTTGTGTCCAGTAACTGAGTTGCCATTGTTTCTGAACTAAGTCTGTGTGGCGCTTTCCCTCACTGGGTTCAAGAGAGACAGGTATGGCAGCAACGTGTGGTTTTGCCAGATGTGCACCACAAAGGTTGTGGGGGATTTGAAGTATGGTGCTGGAGTGGTAGTAACCCAACAGTGGGAACCTAGTGAGCTGGGTGGAGAGATTGTGGAGTTCTGAGTCAGAGTCTCCATGAGATAAAAACAGGTCGACCATTGCTCACCAGTGCATGGCCGGTCAGGCCACTAGGACAGAGAGTTGCTGGCACAATCTCGGGAACATGCCGGTTCATTTTATTTTAATATTTTCCATAACATACCTGTGTGAGGACCTCTGTGAGCACACCTATATGGAAGGACACCTGTGAGCTCACCTGTGTGGAAGGACACCTGTGAGCACACCTGTGTGGAAGGACACCTGTGAGCACACCTGTGTGGAAGGACACCTGTGAGCACACCTGCAAGTAGTTGTTTGTGGGCTTAGAGTTACCTTTCCAATGTTGTATGGAAGAAAAGTTTGGCAAGGGGCACCCATCACCTCAGGCAACAAGGTTCCTGGTAGCCAAGTTGCATCCCTTTGTCATCTCTGTCTGCCCTTTTCCTCCAAGCTCTCTTAAAGTCACATAGTGTACTGTTTGTAATTGCCAGATTCTAGGGTCCTGGAACAATGACTTGCATGAGACACAAAAGGATAGTGCCAGCCACATGGATGGTTAGTTAAGAAAGAAAGGAAAGGCACTCCTGCAAATGTGAGCAGACAAGAAAGCCAGCCAGGTCCAAGGCTTGAGCCCTCATCCTTTGTGGGTCACTTACATAGTGTCCCAGTCCCCTCCCTAGGGAAAATATGGGGTTGTCTCAAGTGTCCTCTGACTGCTGCTGGTAGCCCAGGTTGGGGGGGGGGGTTCTAGACTTCTCTGCTAACCAGTTTATTTCACTGTGGTCTTCAGTTGTTGTTGTTAAGATTTATGTATTTTTATTTATGTGTATAAGTATAGACCTACTATATACATTCATGTGCATGCATGGGGCCTACTGTGTGCACCATGTGCATGCATGGAGCCCACAAAGGTCAGAAGCAGGATCGGGTCTCCTGGAACTGGGGTTACAAGTGGTTGTGATGAGCCGTCTGATGTGGGTGCTGGGAACGGCATCCCAGCCCTGTGCACTCTTAACCTCTGAGCCATCTTCCAGCCCCATTTCACGGCCATCCCGATGTCTCTCCTGCTAACACCTACTTTCTGAAACTCGACATTTTTCAGAAGAGGCAATCAGCCTAGACTAGGACAGAATGTCCTAGGACCACTGGACCAGGGGATGCCAGGTCACATCATCCTGGAGTGGATCCCAGGGCAGCCTCTGCCCCAAGGATTCTTCCCCATTACAGCTCAGCTGCAGATCCGCCCCCCTCCCAGCTTCCCACCAATTCAGGGCTGAGGCAGCTTCAGAAACCACAGAGCTGGGCCCACTGCCAGAACCGGCCCCTCAGCGACCCCTTCCCTGGCCCTGGTTCCTGAAATTGCTGTTCCTTGGGGGAGGCTTTCTCAGCCCTCCTGGGCTGGGTGTGGTGTCATGCATGTGTCTGTAATCATATGGGGTAGGTCTCTTGGTGGTGTAAGGCTAAGGACAAATCGTGACTCTAACCCCCACTGAAAGCCTGTCCCTAAAACAATGTCATCACCATAGTGTGGGTGCAGCCCTCTGCTTCAGAGGGCTCAGGTGGGTGGGAATCTGGGGACTTTTGGAGTCTAGAAGACTTTCCAGGGTAGAGCCATCCTTCCTTCGGTAGGCAATCTGGGGCCCTGGGAGAGAGCTGGCACCCAGGGCCAGGCAGGGGGAGAAATCAGGCCCAGAGAGCAAGGAGACTGACTCCAGCACATCTGGGCTGGAGGAAGATGCAAAATACCCATGCAGGAGAGGACCTGGATGAGCACAGCCCAGAGGCTTCTGGGAAGCTGGGAGCAGGAGTGGGGGGGGGGGGGGGGGGGGGGGGGGGGGGGGGGGGGGGGGTCAGGGAGCTCAGTGATCTGAGAACCAGCTTGGGAATGGGTGGAGGGAGGCCGACCTTCCTAAGCACATGGGGACACCGAGGCTGAGGCAGGGGCATGATTCATTTGAACGAGTGCCTTTTGACTTTGTACCCACCAAAAAAAGATGGCCATCCCCAGGCCTTAGCCGGACTGCCTGAAGGAGCCCAGCCCAGCAGCCATATTTACATTTACTTAGGTCTTGCTGGCCTTCCTGTGTCCTCAGGGTCATCCCAGGAGACTAGCTCTGTGTTCACCCCACCTCAGATGAGGTGTCTGAGGGCCAGGGAGGTTTTACATAGCTCTCCATCTCGGACAGAAGTTCTAAGGGTCTGAGGAAACCTAAGCTCGCTCGGGTTCCCTGGAGGCAGCTTCCCATGGCGATTCCGTGTGAGTCCCAGCAGCTCCGAAGCCACCCTGAGCACCTGGTGCTTCAGCCTGAGAAGCGCTGCTGGCCTCTTATCCTGTGTCCTTCGGCCCTCACCTTCGGGGTCAGTCTGACCTCAGTTAAATCTTTGGGAGTCCCTCCCCCTAGCCCTGCCCAGGCTGGGTTTCTCTTCTTGTTCTCCCAACACTCCAGTGTTCCCTCTCTGCATTCATTCATTCATTCATTCATTCATTCATTCATTCATTCATTCATCATTCATTCCACACTCGGCCAATATGCTCAGAATACTGAAGCGTGCCAGATACTAGAGACTGAGGAAATGACCCCAGCTCTCAACCTGTAGGCTTCTGCGTTGCTTTTGTGTTGTTGTTATTCAAACACCTGACAGAACCACGCAGGGAGGAAGTGCTGTAC
This sequence comes from Mus pahari, assembly GCF_900095145.1. Taxonomy (NCBI): domain Eukaryota; kingdom Metazoa; phylum Chordata; class Mammalia; order Rodentia; family Muridae; genus Mus; species Mus pahari. The sequence goes on from NC_034592.1 coordinate 78,635,615, forward strand.
AGTTTCTGAAGGTATCAGTTCACCATGGTGGGACAAAGCATGGTGGAGTGGCTTTGTCAGAGGCAGCCATAGCACGAGGCTGAGGCTGTGCACACTGGAGTGGACTTGAAGCAGAGAGATGGGGATGGGGCTGGATCGGCCCTGGTGAATCATCTCTTCCTTCCCAAAGCTCAAGCGCCTTGAAAAATGGAGCCACCCGCTGCGTCAAGTAGGGAGGGGGCACTTCAAAGCCAAACCCTAGCTAGAGAAGCTCAGCTGAGCAGTGCACAGCAAGACACCCAAAGCACTACAAAAAAGGAAAGAAGATGGAGACCCTCAGGTAAGAGTTATGAGTTTTCGGAAGGTCACTTGGAGGAGGAACTTACCACAGTGTGAGTTTATTATTTTCTGCAGCTGTTTCTAATGCTTGTCTCTCCCACTGGGACATTATCAGCATGATCTTCATCATCATCATCATCATCATCATCATCATCATCATCACCAGCATCACTATCACGATCATCACCATCACCACCACCATCGTCGTTATCATCATTTGTTGGCTGTGGAAGGCAAGGAGAAGGTAGCCACATGTGGAGATAAGAAGACAGCTTTGTGGAATCAGGTCTCCTTCCAAGGGCTCTGGGGATTGAACTCGGATCATCAGGCTCGGCAGCAAGCCCTGAGCGCTTTCGCCTCTAAGCTACCTGGCTGGCTTCCTTTCCTGTTTGTTTGTTTGCTCTGCTTTGCTTTGCTTTGCTTCTTTTTGTTTTAGTTTGGAAGACAGGGTCTCGTGTATCCAAGGCTGGCTTCAGACCTCTTTCCAGGGAAGATTTTGAACCTCTGCTTCTGGCTCCAGTGAGCTACTTAGAGCCCCACAGATGGGTCTGAACCCAGGGCCTTGTCCATGCTAGACAGTCACTCTACAGCTGAGCCACGTCCCCTGTCCTTGCTCCTGGGCTACTGCTCCACGGACTAAGGGCACTATTCCAGTGCTTAGAACAGTGTCTGCTGTAGACGTGCAACAAGCATTCCCCTCACACATTAGGTAAAGGAGTAATTGGTGAATGGTTGAGGTGAAACCCTTTGGGGTTCTGTCTGAGGGTTCTTCCAGGTCTCACGGCAAAGGCCAGGCACCCACATGCAATGTTCTAGCAATCACCCACAACTGCTCTCCTCAGCTGAGCCTACCCTGCAAAGGAGAATGTGAGGGCACAGCTGAAGAGCTGAGGAAAGAGGACAGGTCACCCTGGAGCACAGCCACCTGGTGGGCATGACCCGGTGTCTTCTGTCTATAAAATGGGGTGATGGACATCTGCGGAGCCTCATGAAATGGCTGTGAGGACCATGAAGGAGACCCTTATAAGACCACAATCCAGTCCACTCAAAGGACAGACAGTGGGTGGTAAACCCCGAAAAACATCATCTGGGGAGAGCAGAGATCCCAGGCTTCCCTGACTTTCTCCCCCAAGGCTTGTGATTAGCAGTATCCATTCACTTTTCTGTTTTAGATTCAGACAGACGTAGGCTCGAACCCTGGCTAACGGTTCTCTGCTGTATAAAAAGGAAGACCCTGAGCCATCCAGCGCAGAGTTTGGAATGAGCTGGATGGGCTCCATTAGCATCACAAAGTCTGGGTGTCAGAAAGTGAAGGGTCCCTGCTTCCTCAGAGGACCTCACTCAGGCGGAGGTTGGTAAGGGCCAGGAGGGAGAAGAGAGCCCCTTGTTCTACAAAGGAAGCCCTCAGCAGTGCCCAGGCCACATTACAGGTATAACTTCCCCAGGATGCCCTGTCTGCAGACTCAGGGTCCTGTGTGGGCTCAGGCAAGGGGATGACAGAATACAAGCATAGCCAGCAGAGAGCGGTACCTTCAACACAGACATCCTTTGAGCCTAGCCCTAAGTTAGGAGAGCTCTGCCTCAGTGGGATGACTCTAGTCATCATGACCTTGCTCTAAGTCACCTTCCAAGGGTCAATCGCTCTGTGGCAATCACTCCGCAGGAACTCAGGGTGGAAAATGGGCAGAGGCAGCCAGGTTGCTGTGAGACACCCCCCCCCCCCATTCCTTTAACGAAGCCATAAATCCCAGGCCCCTGCACATGTCCCAGTGGCTGGACGGAGGACTGCATCCCAGGCTGGCTGGCTTGTGGGGACGGCGCCCGGACACTCCATCACTCATCTCCTGCGCCCTGCCGCCCCCTCCTGGGCAGCAGCCCATCCATCTTGGCCGGGGACTTTCAAGTCCAGCTGAGGCCTCTCTGCTTAGTGTTAAGATGAGCCTCGCTCACGCGGACTGGTCTTATTTATCTTTTGGTGGGTCCCTTTGCGGCCATCACTCTGCAGGGCGGCCTGGTTCTCTGCTTAGGCCCCCAGAATGCAAACCTCCTCCACGTTCCTTTCCGCCCCCACCTGAAGGGACCCAGCCAAGGCCTGCAGCCCGGTGGATCTATCTTAGTCAGCAGAATCTCTGGCCACTCTTCATCTGGTGCTGTGGCCTTGCAGCCTGGAAACGGCTCTTCCAAACAGGGGTAGAGTCTGGGCTTAACAACAGTGGGAACTGAGGCACAGTAAAGGGGAAACTTCCTCAGGTCCCCAGATCATGGCGTGGAGGTTGTAGAGAGGCCGGGAGGGAGACACGGGGTGTAAGCAGGGGTTCGAGGAGGGCATTCACAGTTGCTATGGCTTTCTTAGGTGTTGGGTCCTTGGAAGGCCAGGAGCTTTCAGGAGCCCCTTCAGACTAGACACATACTGCCATGTTGAGGAACTCTGGACGGGTAGAGAGAGCTCCATTATGATAGTGGCTACAGTTTCTATGGCCCAGTGTGGAGATAGCAGAGTCCCCAGGAACCGGAAGGGGAATGAATGACTGCTTTTGAACAAAGCTTAGAACCTCCAGAAACACAGGATCACAAAAGGAGAAGGAGGATGAGGAAGAAGAAAAGGAGGAGGGGGAGGAGAGGAGGAGAAGGAGGAGGAAGAGAAGGAGGAGGGGGAGGAGAGGAGGAGAAGGAGGAGGAAGAGAAGGAGGAAGAGAAGGAGAAGAGGAGGAGAAAAAGAAGACTCAGCCTACCCCAGCCTCTCTACTCAAGGCTCAAGGACCTATCTAGGACCCTACATCATTCCCTAGAGCAAGACTCAGCAACTCTACAGTGCCATCAAAGGCAGTCATCCTAGGGTTTTGACGGGGAGTGTTGTCTGGACCCTCTGAGATGTTCTTAAAGATTGCACCCAGTCATCAGGGTGGAGGGCCACCAGGCTTAAGTTAAGAACTGATCTTCAGTGGTCGTCAGGCCATCTTCAGTGGTGGCATCTGGGTTTGCTAACCCTCCCTAGTCTGGTGGCCACGGTCTCCAGTCCCTTGCTCCCTCTTACCATCAGTGGTCCCTGCTCCAGGGGCCTAAGACCACTACACACACTTTGAGGATGGGCTGGAGCTTTCTAGAACGTGGGTGGGAGGGAGAGCAATCAAAGAATTTTAGGATCTTCCTGACCAAGGATTCTCCCTGGTGCCCATCCATGTCCCTTCTTGGTCAGGAGACAGACAGACTTGTCTGCACTGCTTTTCACCTACAGTGGAGATCTGGGTGGCCACCTTTCACAAACAGATCACAGAGAGGGAACGTTCTCCACTCACAGTCACACAGGAGAAATGTGACAAAGTGGAAACGTACAGACTTACTTAGCTGTTCCTTCTGGAGCCAGCCTCTCAGGCCCCTCTCCCTATGCCACACCCAGGACATGAAGGAGTTAAAAAACACAACCATCCCAGCCTAGCTGCTTCTGGGGGCTCCCTGTATTCCTTTCTTCCTCCTCCTCCTTCCCATCCCCCACATGTCACTGGCCATAATTCATGTGCTTATTATAATCATGACCATATGCTTAATGGCCTCTAATAAAGCCACTGCTAACCTGCCTCCTGCTCGCTAGTCTCTGACCACCTCATTCCCGGGCTGTCTCCTGGTTCCAGGCTACTTCAGTGCTTCCTCATGCTATCACTGACTGGAGGGAGGGTCAGGAGCCAGAATCGAAGAGTAGAGTCAGCCATTCACTTTGTGCTCATTCCCTCCCTCCCTCCCTCCCTCCCTCCCTTCCTTCCTTCCTTCCTTCCTTCCTTCCTTCCTTCCTTCCTTCACTCATGCATTAATTCACTCATGCATTTACTCACCCACTCTAAATAAGGTGCCTATGCTCCATGCACCAGAGAGTCAGGAATGTGGACTCATCCTGACAGACCTGGTGGGACAGGGTGGAGTCTCCACATCCATCCTTACAGACCTGGTGGGGCACACAGTTGTCCCACAAAGAGGTCATTTGGTCATCACAGCCCATCACAGAGAAAATGCAAGGCAGGAAGGTCCAGCTGGAGCAGGGTTGAGTTTATGAGACCCTCAGCATAGACTGAGCCTTCAGAAGGTCAACCGTGAACACCAGTGAGAGAGTGACTGGCTCGGCGGATGGAAGTGCTGTGGTCTGCAGCCCAGAAAGGGCTTTCCTGAAGAATAAAGTCTCCATTTAAGAGTAACGGCCCTCAAGTGGTGTGCCCAAGAGAACCCAGGAGGCACATGGACAAAACAACAGACTTCTGTTTATTTGTATTTCTCCATCATACACGGTACAGGTAACTTCCTGGTGTCTCCTACACAGAGTGCTAGCACAGAAGGCTTAGTGTGCAGGAATGTAGGCTGTACATGTAGTCGGGTCATGGTGTGTTTTTACTGCTGGGAAGGGGGTGCAATCTGAAGGCTTGGGGAGCCCCTGACATGGTCATCTTGGCTGTTTGAGAGATCTTGGAGTTGGAGACGCCACATGCCTATTTCTTGGGAGCTGGGAGCTGGGAGGCCAAGTTCAAGGTTCTGTCTGGACAGGTTCCCAGCACATTTCCTGACTTGCGGAAGGCCACCTTCTCACTGTCCCCACATGACTTTCTAGCATGAGAGAGACAGAGATGGGGGTCACTATGCTTCAAGGGGGTGGACATGATAGCCTTTGCCCGCAACCTCATTCACCTTACTACTCCCTACGCGCCCTGTCTACTAATACAGTCACACGGGGTGGGCGTCAGTAGAGCAGTTTGGGAGTGGCACCTGCCTGTTCTCTACAGGAGGCAGCCAGTCTCTGGTGTAGATTGGCTATGTTAGGAGAGCCACACACAGGAAGCCAATGGGAAGCCTCAGCTGCTTCCAAGGAGTGAGGAATGCGCTGGACTTGGGAGGTTAGACTTCTTTCCTTCTGGTTTAATTCATGCTACCTTGAACCCGAGGCACTTTCAGATATGTAAAAGACTCCTCAAGGCCGCAACAGGGCCCTGTGGGAGATGTTCAGTCTACTGGGCTCCTGGATAGAGTTGATCCTAATATACAAAAAACAGAGCCTTGGTAATAAGCACTCTGCTGGCCTCCTAGCCTCTTCTTCCTCCACCTTGGGTCCCTGGATTGTCCCCAACATCTTGGATCTTCTATGGTGTAAGTTTCATGTTGCATTCTGCTACTAAAGTTGTAGTCTACCATGCCCAGACAGCTTTCCTGAGCTCAGCACAAAATGGAGGACTTCCTTTCCTTTGCAGAGCTTCCTTTCCTCCACCTGATCTGGGGAGCCTGATTCCCCAGTCTTCTACCTGAGGGATGTCATATAATCCTTGGTGAAATTACAGGTTCAGCTTCCTGGAATGCCTGTCCATGCCAGTGATGCATCCCCAGAAACTTAAGCCTCAGCCAATGAAACTCCCACTCTCCAAGGTTCATGTATATAGTCCTGGATTCATCCCAGTAAGGTGTATGCGCATAAGCTGATTCACTGAACCTTGTCTAAAAGAGCTGCTTCACTGAATAGCATCGAAGAGAGCTGTAACACCAAAACCCCTGGAGAAGAACTACTACCTCTGGCATCCACTGCTGGACTGAGGTCCTGCTGACCCACTGAGTCATCCTCCACTTCATCCTTCCCCGCCGTGTTTCCCCGAGGGAAGAAGCAGAAAGTAGAACCACAGTTTCAGGCATGCCAACCTTTTTGGGATGGCCATATACACATAGTCATCTTTTAGGAAAGTGTTTGCTTCTGTGGTGACCACAGTTATGGGAATGTCATGGCTATCATGGGCACGCCTTCCAAACACAGCCAAGCTGCTTTTGTGGCCATGGGACCTGCACAGCCCTTCCTTCGGGTGTCTCCTCTCTCTCTGCTCCTACCTCACCCTTGCTCTTCACTTGAGCCTTGGTGCAATGGTTGCCTCTTATCCCTTTGTACCTGTTGTTCTATCTTCTGGCTGTGCCCAGGGGCCTGGAAAAGGACCTGGAGCTGTGGGTCCTCCTGAATTCTATATCGAATGACCAACCATTGATCTGGTAACATGCAGCGATGAGACAGTCGCCTGTAGAAAGCCTTCCCTAGGCAGAGCCTCGGGGTCCAGGAGACCCTGACAGAAGTCGCTTTTGGGCACTTACTGCAGCAGGGAACCAGCAGACTGTTGAACAGCCTTGCCCTTTGGTTTCAGCCTTTTTAATTGTTCCCCTTAATATACAAGAGCTCAAGAATGGGAAGGGCTTTTCCCTATAGAACTGTGGGCAAATGGAGCGATCGCATGGGATTATGGGAAAACCAGTCTCCCTTTCTGAATCCCCTCCGTGCTCCTTGCCTTCACACACCCTCACACTGTGTTAGTTGAGAAGTCACAAGGTGCCTGGGTGAATAGGACAGTAAGCCATGTCTGCCACTACTGACTTACCCTAAGTTTTATATCTGTTCCCTGCGTGTTCTCCCCACTCCCGGGTGTGTAAGCAGAGGCCTCGCTCTGATTTATGCTGCTGACAGAGAACCTAATGACTCGAAGACATGAAAGCATAACAAAGCTCCCGCTGGGGTAGATCTGTTCTGGATGCAGCCTTTGAGAAGGGCACATGGCCGCGCTGACAGCCTGGTGTCCATGACAGATATGGCTCTGGATGCTCAGCCAGGGGGTACTGCAGTGATCCTGAGGTGCTGATGGGATGAGCGGATGGAGCTGTGGAGCCTCCAAGCATCCCGAGCTCGACCTCGGAGCAAAAGGAGCTGAAGCTGAACCCACAGTGGTGATCCCAAGCTTGGGGATGGGGGGAGAATGGCCTCCAGAGGCAAGGGAAGGGCATAGGGAACCAGGGACAGATGGGGGAGAAAGACCCTGAACCCCAACATGGCCACCAAATGTGACCTCGGGCAAACTCTGCCTGAGAACATCCATTTCTGCTTGCAAAATAAGGCGTGAATTGGTCAGGGACCAAAAATGTTATGCAAATTGCTAAAATAAGAAAAGAGGAAAGAGGAACAAAAAAAAAAACTGACCCTTATCTCTGTGACTAACAAACTCCAAACTGTAAAATGACTGTCATCCAAGCAGAAATCAGGCCTGTGCTTGTATGTGTGTATGCGTGTGTATGTGTGTGTGTGTGTGTATGTGTGTACATGCATGTGTTTGTGTGTGCATGTGTGTGCATGTCTGTATGTGTGTGCCTGTATATTTGTGTGTGTATGTGAGTGTGTATGTGTATGGGGGAGTATGTGCATGTGTGTGTGTTTGTGTGTGCACTTATGTGTATGTCTGTATGTGTTTGCATGTGTGTGCATATTTGTGTGTGAGTGTGCATGTGTATGGGGGAGTATGTGCATGTGTGTGTCTCTGTGTGTGTGTATGTATGTGTATCCAGGCTGGGGTGGGCATGTGACTCAGTGGGTAGAGTGTTGACCAAGCATGCAGCACCCATGGGTTCTATTCCCACAAACACAAACATAAAGTGATGGCACAAGGCTGCCATCCAATCACTGGGAAGGTGGAGGAGGAAGAATCACTGGTTCAAGTTATATAGTTAGTTAGAGGCTGGCCTGGGCTACAGGAGATATTTTTTGAAAAAAAAAAAAATAACATGAGCCTAGGAAAAGGGCAAGGGTCAGGGGTCAGGGGCCTGGGTCAGGGCTTGGCAGTGCTCTGCTCAGCTGAGACTCCAAAGTAAGGTTTACTTCTACATAGACTCTCCCATGTGAAATATACTGGCAGCTAGAGCAAATAAAAGCATTTAAATGAGGCTGGCTAAACCCACCCATTTGAGCCCTCAGATGAGATGCGTTAAGGGTCCCATCTCATTTTCACTTGGTGTGTTCAGCAGCCTTAACTGTAACCATTAGTGGAGGACATGTACTAGACTCCAGGGATCCAGGTCGGACACACAGGGCCCAGCAGTCAGGAAGAGTCACTGAACCTTGTGATTAAAGGCTCCGAGACCAGAGAGGGTCAGCATATCTTAGAATGGTACATAGGTGTGGCCCAGGAGGCATGATGGCAGCCATGACTACAGGCTGGAGTGGGGCAGGAGGAGGCCTGAAGGGACTGGCAGGCCTGATTCAGAAGAGGACCTTCATTTGGGGGCCACCAAGAGCTGTAGATAGCTTGGGAGGGTTAGATCCCCATGTCAGAAAGTGCGGTCCAGCAGCAGCAGAGGCTGTGGTATAGGTGCAAATGTGGGCACCCCCTACAGAGGGCTTCCATAGAATCCAGCAGTTCATGTGATGAAGCCAGGCCGAGGCTGAGAGGGCAGAAGAGAACTCATCAGTAAGAGATCACGGGTGTCTACCATATTCTCTAACTTTTCTGTACCACTAACAGTAACCTAGAGTGCCTGATGACTTGTAACAGAGAACAGCTTTTAGCAGACAAAGGCCGGGACAGGAAGCTTAGAGGCCATGTAAGACGAGCAGCATCTGTGGCCAGGCTGCAGAGCTCCCCAGAGGATGTGCCGTCACCTACCCTGAGCAGACCCCACTGGGCCTAGCTCCCAGACTACCCCTGACAACCCCAATGGGCTGGGACACAGAGTGATTGTCAGTATCGGAGGCAGGACATCTTGCTTCAATGAGACTCCCTTAAGACTCAAAGGTTGATCCCATCTACAAGGCTCCTGGTCCACATCCCAGTGCCTGGCACATGACCACCCCAGCGCAATGGCAGCTGTCACTGTGGTCCTTCGCGTCCTCAGTGCTGCTATGGTGACTTGCTTAATAGTTTCAGCATTGAGTTAGGCCTGCCCCGAGGGCAAGATCCTTGCATCATATATCTTGTGTCCCAAACAGTTTTCTCCACAGCTAAGTGCACTTCCACCCCCAAGTCTCATCTGCGTCTGGCACGAGACACCTGTTGATTATCTGCATGGGAAGGGACTGGATTGTCACAGGAGAATGAGCGACAGACGTGTCGACTTAGATATCCCCAGTGTTTTCTCTTTGGTTGCAAGTGTCATCGCCCGCTTTATTCACTTGGCTGTCCTCAGGACAGAAGGGGAACAGATGTCCCTTCAGTCATCCGAGGGTCCCCCAGCATTGTCAAGACACCATCTGTGCTCAAGTCCAGCTCCCTCTAGGACAGGAAGTTTCAGATGTTTCTAGAGCGCTGGATGCTCAGTGGAAGGGCAGGGCGTGGAGGAACAGCGTGAGTTGGGAGGGGTCCGGGACAGAGGCTTGCCCCCAGGCTGGGCGCTGAAGTATGCGTGTAGAGTTCACTTCTCCCCAACACCAGGGTCTTAGGTATTTTCTATTGCTGAGACAAAATACCCTGGCAAAAGCATCTTAATGTGATGGTGCCGCCCATTTAGCGAGGGTCTTCCTGTCGTGATTAAACTAATCTAGATGACCCACAGCCATGCATGCAGGCTCCTTTCTTTCTGATTTTAGGTCCTACTTGACAATCAATATAAACATCAAAAAGACTGTCAGAGGTCATTGGAAGCCACCAAATATCCCAAGGGCTCCCCTGCCCCCAGCTCTGCCATCCTGTCAGTGGTTTGTGTCCCCATATTTGGTGTCTCTTCCAGGCAGAAGCAGATGTGGCCACTGAGCTTCTGATGTCTGTCTCAACCTGTCCAGGGGCCTTCGAGGCCACGTGTTTGGGTTGTGGCACAGGCTTCCTATATGAGGGAATTCCACCATGGCTGGGCTGAAGCCATGTCAGAATTGTCAGCTCCCCTGCCGGGCAACTGGGCTCCCATCTAAACCAGCCTCCTCTTGCCCAGAGATTGTTATAGCAACATGGGCCTCTGCTCTCAGTATCATCTTAGCTCAACTGCCAGCCTTACACCAAGAGGAAAACGGAGGCAGGCCCAGGGAGTGACAGCAACATGCCCAAGGCTGCACAGTGCAGCAGGAACACAGGTGCTTCCATGACAGGGCTTCCCCGAGTCACGGCCCTTCACACAATCCTGATATTAGATATCTGTCTCCATGAGACATGTTCTAAAACAGGCTATATGTGTTCAAGAGATCGTCATGCCCTAAAGGCCAGGGCCCACCACTGAAGTCAGTAGGATACCTGCTCGGGGGAGCTGGTGGGATGACGGAGATGACACTAAACATCACTCATTACTGTCATTCATTAATGACAGCCATGACAAAGGCCATGTGTGAGCCACAGACTGGCACGGGAACAAGCGACCTCCTGGAAGGTAGAGATGGCAAGACATGGAATCCCTAGGAAATGGGAAGCCATCAGGTGACCTGGGAGGAAGTCGGGTAGACATGTTTAAAGGTCTTGTGCTAGGAAAGGGCTGGGGGAACTTGAAAAGAAGGAGAGCCAGAGAGTCTGCAAGAGGGACAGAGACAGAGGTGGAGATGGAGGGGATGGAGATGATGCAGATGATGGAGATGGAGGTGATGGAGATGATAGATATGAGATCTAGGTAGAGATAAAGATGTAAAGATGAGATGTGTGTGTGTGTGTGTGTGTGTGTGAGAGAGAGAGAGAGAGAGAGA
>NC_034592.1:78646463-78661448 GCF_900095145.1 Mus pahari
GAGAGAGAGAGAGAGAGAGAGAGAGAGAGAGAGAGAGAGAGAGAGAGAGAGAATGAGAATGAATTAGAGATCTCTTGCTTCTATAATACTCCCCCAGAATATGGGAAGCCAGCTACAGGTCAAATCCATGTAGTCATCGAGGTTGACTGTCACCATAAAGGGCAGAAACAAGGACGAGTGTGAGCTCCTCCTAGCTCATCACAAGGGCACTTGCTCGATGTTCCTTCGGCCCAGAACACACTTCCTGTTTTGCGCAGCTTAAATGCCTACTTCAGAGAAGGGCTCCCCCTCCTAACACAGTACTTTTCAGGGCCTTTAACCCAGTCTCCCTTCTGCACAGGTGTAGTACAGACCACAGACTGTGATTCTGCTGCAGTGTCAAGGGAGGGTTTTGGATTCATCAGCCTCTTCTTACTAGAATGGGGTATTATTTTACAAGAGCAGGGAGCCTGGCTATGTCTATCGGGACACACCCCTTCTCCGTTGTGTATCCCCACTGTGAAGGCCTCACCTGCCATGCCCACCTTCTCTCTCCACACTGGCTCAGGAGCCAGGTGAGGCCTCCAAGCTAGGACAACAAATTCCTGCTACTTCCTTCAAACGGGTCACCTCCATGCCTACGGAAGGGTTCGCTGTCTAATGTGCCGCGCAGGTCTTCACCTAAGTGAGAGGGGATTGTGGGGAAGGGATTAGGAATCCTGACCCTCTGCTTTCTCATCTAAGTGGACACTCTCCTGGAAACAACAGTAAGAGCTGATTAAAACTAGAGTCATGCCCGGCAGTGATGGCGCACGCCTTTAATCCCAGCACTTGGGAGGCAGAGGCAGGCAGATTTCTGAGTTCGAGGCCAGCCTGGTCTCCATAGTGAGTTCCAGGATAGCCAGGGCTATATAAAGAAGCCCTGTCATGAAAAACAAAAACACCCTAACAACAACAACAAAACGAAACAAAAGCTAGAGTCATAGCCTCTGTCTTCCGGCAGTTAGGAGATGGGGTGTCAAAAGACTAAGGCGGCAGACAACATGGCTGCCATCGAGTTCGGGCCAGTCCTCCAGCTTAGCCACATCTCGGCCAGTTTATAACTCTGTCAAGGCTCAGTTTCCTCTTCTGTAAGTCAGAGAAGAAAGAGTCCCCTCTCCACCTTCCTGCAAGAGTGGACTGTAGGCTAAACAGAAGCAGATGCAGGAAGGTCGGCCTTAGAGTCTGGCTGTGGTAAGTAGCTGTCTTGAGGTGACTGGGAAATCGTCTTTGGGATTTCTCATTAATCATATGCAACCTGTGTAAAGAAAGTTTTAAAAGTGGATTGCTGATAGTTGTGAATGTTTAATTTTATTATAACCTCATAACTGATCTAAAGTTGCAAACTCGGTTCATATTCCAGCAGGGTCACCTCCACACTGACTGTGGAGCCTTTGGGGTTTCCTCAGCTGCAGCTGTCTTCTCCAAGGGCTGCGGGCACATCTCCAGCAACAGCCACAGACTGTGGGATCATGACCGCGTGCATACTGTGTGTCCCGCAGGACAAGGTGATTTGCACCCCCTTTAGAGGGACTCGGTGTCCCATGAGATTTTTTGCTTCCCTAGGCCAGCTCATTTTCCAGGTATGGCCAGGAACCAGGCAAACTCCTTAACTCCTGTCCAGCATGGTGGCTACAGATGTGAGTCTTGGGGCTCAGGGACCAGGGTCTTCTCAGCTCAGTCATTTAAGGCCCTGGGGTGCTTGACCCTATTTATCCAGTGAATTTTCTCTTCCAGCAAAGGAAGATTACTCACAGAATCTCTTCACAACTTGATGGCCGTTGCATTACCTACTCTTTTCACTGCTGTGACCAAATACCTGACAGGAAGTGACTTAAGGGAGGGAGGGTCTATTGTGGCTCACAGTTTGACAGGACACATTCCCTTCTGGTAGGGATGGCATAGCCTCGGGAGAACGAGGCAGCTGGCCAGATATCTTCTAGAGTCAGGAAGCAGACAGGAAGTAAGGCCAGGCTATGAAACTTTAAGGCTATCACCCAGTGACCTACTTGCCCTGTCACCTTTTAAAGGTTCCACATCTTCCAAAACAGTACCAGCTGCTGGGGACCAAGTGTAAAAATACATGAGCCGGTCGGGGGAGGGGGGGACATTCCACATTCAAACCCACTGACCCACTTTGCAGATATGCAAACAGAGCCCCAGGTCATTGTACCAGACTCACTCATGCAAGTCACATGAGACCCTAGAGGAGGAGGACAGAGGTCCATGTCTGGCCCTTCCCTTCAAAACATCAACTCTACAGAGAGCTGCCCCTGCTCTCAGATGCTGGGAGCTGGACCAGACTGGACTGCCTTCCTTGCAGTGGTCTTTCTGCTCCTCTCTTGTCCTTGTCTGTACCCTAGCAGAGAGGACTCACATAAGTCCATGTGTTCCTACCTCATGCAACAAAGTGGTAGAGCAAAGACTTGGAAGGACCTACCTCACATACAAGGGCCCCTGACACACTCAGGACAGACAAGAAGTCAGGGGCAGGCAGAGGCCGGTGGGCAGGGATCATTGAAGATGTCTCCCAGGGAGGTAACAGTGGTGTGATGGTGAGTGGTGATTATTATTAACTTGTCAGAGTTTAGGATCACTGGGAGGCTTGCTTTGAGGCAAGCCTATGAAGATTATCTTGATTGCTTTAACTGACAGGGACAACCTATGCTGATAGTGGTGGGGAACCATGCCTTTGAGAGGGAATCTTGGACTCCATGACATGGAAAAAGCATAAGGAGCGCTCAGTGCTCGCTTAATCTTGAGTGTAGACACAATGTGAACTTTTGTATGGCCTTCCACCATGATGGACTGTACCCTGGAACAGTGAGCTAGAAAAGGCCCTTTCTCCCTGAGTTTGCTTCAGTCAGCATGGTAGTGCTATAGAGACGAGAAAGGAAACTAAAACAAGTGGGGGTTTTTCAAATCCCCAGGATATAGTCTGAGCTGGAATCTTAGAGAGTGCTCTATGTATCTTTGTATCTTATGGTTGGTGTGTGTGTGTGTGTGTGTGTGTGTGTGTGTGTGTGTGTGTGTGTAAGAGAAAGAAGGGAAGGGTGGGAAGGAGGGAGAGGGAAGGGGAGGGAGAGGGAGGGGGGGGGATTGAGAGCATCCATGCAGGTGCAGGAGTTGATTGCTTGTTTGTGTTTGTATTTTTCGTCACGTGGGGTTCAGGATCAAACCTTGAACATCAGACTTGGCAACAAATGCTTTTACCCACTGAGCCACCTTGAAGACCCTAGAATATGGTTTTCTGTGGTGTATGGTTGGTGGTGAGAGAGGCTCATTCGGCCAAAGAAGACACAGCTGGTGCGTATGACAGAGTGCTACTCAGGGGTTACTTTAGAACTCTTTCAGCTCTGAAGGCCAGGAATCCAAGCTCAAGATACAGCAGGGCTGATATCTTCTGAGGGCAGTGTAGCTCCAAGAGATGGTCATGTTCTTTGGGGCTGGATTGGCCCTTCACAGGCTTTGATGATGTGTCCGTTCAAACCCCTTCCTTCCCAGCCTCGAGCAGTTTGCTGATGATCACTGGTGTCACTGGCTCCTCGATGTATCTCCCTGTAGGTGAATCTCTGCCTTCATCTTTACTTGTCTTCTCCCTGTGTGCGGAGCTGTGTGCAAATGTCCCCTTTTCACAGGGACACCAGACATCCTGATTTTGGAGTCCCCCTACTCCACTGTGGCCTCATCTTAGTTAAGCATCTCTTCACTGGGGATGCAGCTCAGCTGCAGAGCACCTACCTGGTGTGGAAGAAACACAGAATAGACTGGCTCGTAGTGAGACACACCAATTTTCTTAGTCCTCAGGAAGTAGAGAAAGGAAGATTAGAAATCCAAGGTCACCCTTGGGTGAACAATGAGTTTAAGTCCAGCCTGGGCTGCATGAGACCTGTCTCAGGGTGAGGGGGCATTTAAGCCAGCTGCCAGGGTCCTGCTGCTAAGCAAGATCCCATCCTCTGCTGCTTGGGGCTAGGACATCAGCATACGAATTCAGGGGAGACACACAATTCAGCCCTTAACAAAGAGCTTCCCTATACTCCAAGGGAGACAGAAAGCGGCTTGAACTCAGGTGGTACCCTCAGTGAGGGTGCAGAGGATAGACAGACTAAAGACACATCTTGAAAGTAGAGCCGAAGGGACTTGCTGATGGATTGGATATGGGGGAAGTTAGAGAGAGACCCACTCATTGCAGATCCAGCCTGAAGAAACAAGGCGATGTTGGGGTGGGGGGCTGGGCTCAAGGGGAGAAGTCAAGAGCAAGGTTTTGCAGCCAGCTGTGGCTGACACATATGGTGTTTGCCCCTGCTTACCTCGAAGGCCCACCTTGTCCTGGGCGGAGGAAGCAGGCCCTAATGGAAGGCAGCTGCGGCCGGGCGGCCGGCTCCATTTGTTCTGCTTTTCAGCATCAAAGGCCTGCGAAGGGCCTGTCCAGCCCCGAAGGCCATGGCCATCCATCTTGGAGCTATACTGCCAAGGAGCCGGGTCCCTGTGGCCAGGGTCTACAGACTCAGTGAGGAGCCCCTCACCCCCTTCGGAGTACGACTTCCTGGCTGCAGTTTTGGAAACTTCCCCTCCTTTGGGTCTCCACCCGCCCCAGGCCTGCTTTGGTCCCCAGGAAGGAGGTCAGACACCTGAGCTGAGGAGATGAAAAGGGAAGAGAGAGAGAGAGAGAGAGAGAGAGAGAGAGAGAGAGAGAGAGAGAGATTGAGAGGCTCCTGAGGCCACGGCCAACAATCCCTGTGGCCCCCTCAACATATCCCATTCTATTTAACAGCAAGTAGGACAGCCATCTATTATGGCAAGATGGCAAGATGCTGGAGCCCTGAACAGCCTCTTGCCTGCTCACGTGTAAACCAAGGGGACAGGCCTTGGATCTGAGAGGGTGACTTGTGACCCCGTTCTCAGTAGTGCTGTGTGTACTACACTATACATTCTTGATGCTGTATACAACTTATTGCTGTTACTATTACTGGGGTACTTGATATTCACTTTTTTCTTTTTAAAATTAACTACAGTAAAATTTTATATTTAAACAGTCACACACACACACAAATCAACAAAAACCCAGGCAGATTGTCACCACTGATTTGTGTCAGGTAGAGACATAGTCAGAGGTCTGTGGATGTGGCTCAGTTGGCAGAGTGTTTACCCAGCATGCACACAGCTCTTGTTTTGATTCCCAGTACTCTACAAACTAGGCATCACGGTGCCTGTAAGCCTAGCACTTGGGTGTGGTGACAACAGGAGGGTCAGGAGTTGAAGTTACATAGCAAATAAGAAGCCAGCCTGGGCTACTTAAGACCCTGTCTCAAAAAAAAAAAAAAAAGTAAGCAGTTGCGGTGTGATAGCCCTAAGATACAGTCGGTAGGACCGTTCCTCGGTTAGCTTGAAGCGGGTGTAGGAAAGTCATGGACAAGCTCTGAGCTTTTGTCGGATTGTAAGCACGAACGTTTTAAATGTAATTTCTGATATAATTGATTATCCCAATAACAACAGTAGTAGTAGTAGTACTTATCAAACACTTATCACATGGAGTTCCTAGATTTGCTATTGATAGCACAGAGAGGCCTCTACCATTGCCCACTGTTCCCTGCTGCAGATGCTTTCACTCATTACTGATGCGGTGACCCTCCCTGATATCAGAGAAGCCGTCACACTGTCAGAATGCATGTGTTACTTAACTAACAGTGGTACCAACGTGGAAGAGCAGCGATGCTGGTCCTTGCATCACAGTCTTGACAACATCATTTTAACCACATCTCTTACCATGCCTCATTCATAAGTATCATCAGAGTGTGTAATAATTCCTTTTCTTATTGCTGTGACAGAGTACTGAGCGGAATTTTTTTTTTTTTTAAATGGAAGAGAGGTTTATGTATAGGTTAGAGGGTATGGCCCATCCTGGCAAAGAAGGCTTGGTAGCTAACAGAGCTCTGTCCATGGTGGTGGGAGCCTGCGGCACAGCTGGCTACATCTTGGAGGAGCAGAAGGCAGAGAGCTCATGCTGGAACCAGAGGGAGATGACTCTTTCAAAGTGGTCATGTCTGCTAGTTTGGCCACAGTCTCAAAAGTTCCACAAACCCCCAAAACAGCAGCATCAGCTCGAGACCAAGTATTCCCAACTCCAGCAAATGTTTTACAGCCTGCTCTAAGGGTGCATTTAGGAATAGACGCTGAGTAGTAGGGTCTGGCAGTATTTACAGTGTTAGGTATGTGAGAGGGAGGCTCAGAGCTTCATCTCCCACAGATAAGGGAGCTGTGGTGTGACTAAAGACCTAGTCTGGTTTCTGGATCACAGCAGACACAGTAAATGTTGGGTGTAGTACAGAGGTGCCAGTCCCGCCCGGCTCTGCCCCCGACAGTCTTTAGCGTTTTCATTTCCTTGCCCTCTGCCAAGAACCTCATTAGTGTCCTTTCTCTGTAACAGTGGCACACACGAGACTTGCTTTGACCAGGGTGCTGTCCCGAGCTGGGACTCAGGTACATCCTTCAGGACATCAGGAGCCTGTTTTCACTTCCTCCCGCTGTGGTTCTCAACCTGCCTCCCATACGCCCAGGATGTCCTGCCAGACTCTAGCAGGTAGAGCCACCTTAGCCTGGCCCTCTCATACCAGCAGAGATCATGCTGACTCCACAGAGGTGCCTGGGCCCAGCTGAGATGGGCAGAACTGCCTTGCAACCCCAGCAGAGTACAGATGTCTGAGAGAACCCCTCAAGGGGACTCATGGTCCAAAGCGGGCCTGCCCAACCCAGATCAGCAGGACTTACAGACTCCAAGTCAAGTGTATGTTCCCAGCCGCTGTTACCACACGTTGAGTACGGCCATAGCAAAGGGCACAGCTAGTAAGCCTCTGCGTTACCACTTCCTGCCTGCTGTGGTGGCCCATCACCTTTGTCAGTTTGATTAGACTCACAGAGGGCACACACCTCTGAGCATGCTTGTGAGTGTTTCCACAGAGGTTAAACTGCAATGGGAAGATCTGGCCTGAATGCGGGGTGGGCATCAGCATTCCTTAGGCCAAATAAAAATAAGGAAGCAAGCTGAGTATCAGCGTTCATCTTGTGACTTCCTGACTGTGGATAATATGTAATGTGATCACCCACCTCCTGCTCCTCACCATGACGGTCTGTATTCCCTACACCATTATTCAGCAGGGGGGTGGGGTACGGGGGTAGTGGAGGGAGGGCCTCCCTCCCTCCCTCCCTCCCTCCCTTTTTCTCTCAAGTTGCTTTCCTCAGGCTTACAGTAACAAACAAACCACACAGACAAAACCACCCAGAGGCAAGTCTCTTAGTTGATTCCAGGTCAACGAACACAAATCTAAGCATTTTCAGCTTGACACTCAAATATATCACTTGAAATTAAAAAAAAAAAAAATTAAAACAATATGTGTATGAGTGTTTTGTATGTGTGCATGTGCACCATGTGTATGCAGTGCCAATAGAGGCCAGAAAGAGGGCATCAGATGCCCTTGGACTGGAGTTACAGATTATTGTAAGACCCCATGCAGGTGCTGGGAACTAAACCTGTCCTCTGCAGAAGCAAGCACTCTCTTAACATCATCCCTCTGTTCCTCCCCAGACATAACTTTTAAGCCATAATCTTCAATCCCTTGTCCCCACAGCTCATGCCTTCTCATAAGGCCCAGTGCTGTCAGTCCGCCTTCAGAAGTCCCCCGAGTCTTTACCTGTTCAAAGTCCAAATCTCAGCCGGGACTCAAGATGATGCCTCGGCACTAGCTCCTGTTACGTCCTTCCGACACACCATGTTGCAGGGTGAGCACTGCTATTCCAAAGGGAAGGCAGGGGAACTTAGCAAGGAATAGTCAGACAAAAGCAGGACTGAAACCCAGCCGAACCCCAAACCCTGCAGCTCCATGTGCAACATCTGAGGTTTGTGATGGATGTGTCTGGCTTCCTACGGCCAGCTCTTCCGCCTGCAGTGCACCACGCAGCCCCGGCTGCCCGAGCGAGCCTGGCTCCATTCCATGTAGCTTCCTCTGGCAGACATCCCTTTCTGGCCTCTCTGCTACTCTGGGGTTTCCACTGCAACTGAGACTTCAGCTCCATAGCGTCATCAGTGGCCTCTCAGCGTCTTCTTAGAGGAACTCCAACCCTGGCACAGACTACCTGAGCTCAGAAGCTCTCTGGAACTTGATTCAAGAGTCCATGAACCCCTCGGTCCTGCATCTTTCAAATCTGAAAAACTGGTACATTGCGTATGATACTCCCCAGTTCAGCTATCACTCAGTCCCCTTGAATCAGAGTGGCACCTGCTTCTTTGTGCTAACCATGGGAAACCCTTTCCTACGCAGCTTCGTTTGGCCAGAGAACCCCTTTGGACACATTTTAAAGTTAAGCTCTCCTCTTTGCAGTAAATTGACATTTTTACATATTGTTCCACACAGAGCAGGATATTTCTCTCTTTCAGCTCCTGTCCTGGCTGCAACTTCAAACTCTTGCCCTTGCCTTTTTTTTTTCCTCACTAAATTGTACATCTAAAACTGCCCTTCATCTCCTCTTGCTTTCTTCACTACAGACCTTCTGTCTGTCAGGGTAATGAGCGATGACCACGCCTCAGCCTCATTGCTTTCCTGCCTTGACAGTTTCCCCACCAAACACATCAGTCCATTGCGTTTGGCCGTTCTCAGGATACTGACCCAATACAGCTAGCATAACGTGACCAAAACGGCCTCCATGCCATTTCCTGGTAGAGTCTTCCCACCCCTCTGAAGTCTCATGAGCTGTGCTTTCACTGCCCAAGTTGAGTTCTGTTTACAACTTTCAAGGCCTTCTCAATTCTGACATTCTAAAATTTTTCACGTTCCTCCCATCAACCTGATCCCAAGGCCTAGGCACCATATGCCCAGGTGTATCTCAGCGACAGCCCCACTTCTTGGCAGTCATTGTCTGCACCAGTTGCTTGCCTTTTAGGGAAGCAAAACACCCGACCACCACAACACAAAGAAGAAGGGTTTGACTTGGCTGAGAGTTCCAGGGTACATCCCCTCATGACGACCTTTCCTTGTCCTGAAGCACGCCTATTTGGCTGTTACTGGCCGGCCAGTAAACCCAGAGAATCTGGTCTCTACTTCTGAGCATGGATGCTAAAAGTGTGTGCTACCAGACCCAGCTTCATGTGTGGGTTATGGAAATTGAACTCAGGTCTTTTTTTTTTTTCTTCAATAGTTTATTTTTTTCCTTCACTTCACATCCTGATCGCAGCCCCTTCTCTTCTTTCCTCCCAGCCCCACCCTTACAAATCCCTCCCCCCATTACTCCCTTCTCTTCTCCCCAGAGAAGGGGAAGCCTATCTTGGTACCACCCCACCCTGGGGCATCTAGTCCCAGCAGGACTAAGTGCATCCTTTCCACTGAGGCCCAACCATGGTTCCTACTCAATAGCTGGCAACACAGTGAGAGGCAGCCCCTGCTCCAGTTGTTAGAGGACCCACAGGAAGACATCTGCTACAAATGTGTAGGGAGCCTAGGTCCAGCCCCTGCATTCTCTTTGGTTGGCAGTTGGTTCAGTCTCTGTGAGCTCCCCCAGGCCCAGGTTAGCTGACTCTGTAGGTCTTCCTGTGGTGTCCTTGACCCCTCCAGCACACTCACTTCCATCCTCCACTGCTCCCCAAGACTCTCCGAGCTCCACCTGATGTTTGGCTGTGTGTCTCTGCGTCTGTTTCCAACGGCTACTGGATGAAGCCTCTCGGGAGACAGTTATGCTAGGTTCTTGTCTGCAAGCATAGCTAAGTATCATTAATAGTGTCAGGGGCTGGCTCTCTTACAGGGACTGGGTCTCAAGTTGGGTCAGTTATTGGTTGGCCATTTCCTCAGTCTCTGCTGTATCTTTACGTCTGCTCATCTTGTGGGCAGGACAAATTCTGGCATGAGGGTTCTGTGGGTGGGTTGATGTCCCCTTCTCTCCACTATAAGTCTGGTCTGGCTAAGGGAGGTGTCCACTTCCGTTTCCATATCTCTCATGATAGGAATCTCAGCTAGGGTCACTCCTGTAGGCTCCCTGGAGCCCCCTCCCCCATCACAGCTCTCCAGCTGGTCCCAGAGATGTACCCCTTCCATTTTATTCTTACCTCCAGCCCTCCCCTGTCTCCCCATTCCCCACATCTGATCCCCATCCCTAGTTCCTTCCTTACCTCCTTTCCCTTCCAGCTCTACAGCTCCCTCCCTGATGGCCATTTAGTTTCCTCTTCTGAGTGAGATTCACAGTCCTCCCTTGGGCCCTCCTTATTACCCAGTTTTTTGGGGTCTGTGGATTGTAGCATGGCTGTCCTGCACTTTATGGCTAATGTCCAGTTATAAGTCATACCCTGGGTGTCTTTCTGGGCCTAGGTTTCCTCACCCAGGCTGATACTCTCTAGTTCCATCCATTTGCTTGCAAATTCCATGTCTTTGTTTTTAATAGCTAAATACTATTCCATTGTGCAAATAGACCAGATTTCCTTTATCCATTCTTCAGTCAGGGGACATCTAGGTTCTTTCCAGTTTCTGAATAAAGCCTCTATGAACATAGCAAATGTCCCTGTGGTATAGTGGGGTATCTTTTTGGGTATATGCCCAGGAGTAAGATAGCTGGGTCCTGGGATAGAATTATTCCCAATTATCTGAGAAACTGACAAATTGATTTCTAGAGTGGTTGTACAAGTTTGCACTCCCACCAGCAATGGAGGAGTGTTCCCCTTGCTCCACATCCTCACCAGCCTGTGCTGTCACTTGTGTTTGTGATTTTAGCCATTCTGACTGGTGTGAGGTGGAATCTCAGAGCCTTTTTTTTTTTTTTAAAGATTTATTTATTTATTATATGTAAGTACACTGTAGTTGTCTTCAGACACTCCAAAAGAGGGCGTCAGATCTTGTTACAGATGGTTATGAGCCACCATGTGGTTGCTGGGATTTGAACTCCGGACTTTCAGAAGAGCAGTCGGGTGCTCTTACCCACTGAGCCATCTCGCTAGCCCCTCAGAGCCTTTTTGATTTGTATTTCCCTGCTGACTAAGGATGTTGAACATTTCTTTAATTACTTCCCAGCCATTTGAGATTCCTCTGTTGAGAATTCTCTGTTTAGCTCTGTACCCCATTTTTAAAAGAAAGATTTATTTATTTATTTGTTTATTATACATACATAGTCTCCCTGTGTGTATGCCTACACACCAGAAGAGGGCATCAGAACTCACTGTAGATGGCTACGAGCCACCACATGGTTGCTGGGAATTGAACTCAGGACCTCTGGAAGTGCAGCCAGTGCTCTTAACTTCTGAGCCATCTCTCCAGCCCTCTGTACCCCATTTTTAGTTGTGTTATTTGGTTTGTTGGTGTCTAATTTCTTGAATTCTTTATATATTTTGGATATTAGTCCTCTGCCAGATGTAGGGTTGGTAAAGACCTTTTCCCATTCCATAGGTGGCCTTTTTGTCCCATTGATGGTGTCCCTAGACTTACAAAAGCTTTTCAGTTTCATGAGGTCCCATTTATTAATTATTGATCTTAGTGTCTGAAGTACTGGCTGAGCTCAGGTCTTTAGACTTATGCAACAAATGCTTTACCACCTCTTTCTTGGCTCTGGAATTCATGAGCATGATCACTACAGTAATGTGGGTTTTCACAATCTATTCTGCTGAAAGCTGGAGAATAGTTTTGATTCTAAGTCTAAGTTAACACCAGGGGGTGTTTTCCCTGTAACTCCTCCTTTGACTTGGTCACCCATAAGTCAGGGACATCTGGCTTTCCAGGAAGCCCAAGGATATTGGACTTGTGAAGTAGAGTCATTGTATAGCTACCGAGTAGAGACAGAGGTGAGCTACAAGGCATCCAAATGTCCAATGGGATACACGGACGTCAGATGGAGGATCTTGGGTTTGAAACTGCAGATCTTTGTCAGGTGGCTCTCATCATACATTCGATTGTGGTCCAAATTAGAAATTACTCCTTCTTCCAAAATTGTTTCTCCATTTGGGCCTTGACCTCATGTTCTCAGGCTTATCCACTGTATGGTGTGTGACGTGAAGGCTTCTTGCCTGTGCTAGCCCATTCCAGAGTGGAGTTTCCCAGACATTGTGACCATAGGCTCCTTTCTGTGGCCTTGGGACAGCTTGCCCAAGATGGGCCCAGCTAGGCCAGAGATAACCTGAGTAATCAAAGTTCTGTTGGAGGACATTTCAAGTTAATTTATTGTGACCAGAATTCTGTTGATTCATGTATTTGACAGTCTGGTTCTTTGTATGTTCTGGAGAACATTGAGAAGCAAGACCCAGACTCACCTTGATGGCAAGAGCAGAGTCTACTATGGTAGATAATGGAACACATAGGTTCCAGGCCAGCCGGGGCTACACAGTTACTGTGTCTCAAAACAAATGACAGGTGAGCCTTTGCCCAGGAGCTTATAACTCCAGGCAACTAACATATGATTAGAGGGATGAATGAAGTCATAAGCTGAGAATGCTGGAAATGCAGATTATGGTGGGGGGAAACTGAGGCATCGGGAGGTGTGGTTGGAAGGTACGATGCCATTTTGTAGCTCTTCTCCGTTTTTTTCCTTCCGGTCTTCCTTTCTAGATCCTCTTCTACGATGTTCCCTCATCCTAGAGGCGATGGCACAGATGGCTTGTGGCAGGCCAAGCACTTCACTGTTGCTTGTTCTCAGGACCTTGTGCGCCAGAGTGTCTGCACTCACCACCACTACTGGCGAGAGGGGGCCTTTCTGTTTGTTGACAGAAGTGTTTGTCCTGCAGTACTATAAAGGACTGGCCTTTTATCAAGCTCTCAGGAAGTAACTTCCAGCTCTTGGGGTTTCCCCCAGGATAGGCATGTCCCTGCTACTCAGCTCTCAGACTATACTCCATGGGCTATGCTGACAGGTAGCTCACAGAGAACGTTGTTGAGGCCCACAGTGGGAAACAGTGCAGTCACACGCTTGTGTCAGGGAGTGACTCATTCTGAAGAGGAAGGAGGTGTCATTAGAGAGATGCCCCAAGGCCCTTGCCTGTAATAAAACTATGCTCAAAGCTCTGTGAGTCTTTCCAATGGTTATTGAACTTGATGAAGCTCTCCAGAGAGCTGAACTTTGCAGTCAGCTTCTGTAACGAGGGTGGCTCTGGGTGCCCATGCTTGTATCTGGGGTCTGGAATGAGGGCAGTCTTGGGTGGAGACTATACCCTTGACCTGTAAAAGTGGGTCCAACTTAGTACCTATGGGGAAAACATTAAATGTGTGGATTTATGACGGTGGGATTGAACCACGAGCCCGATTTTTAATTTTTTTTTTTAAATTATTTTTTGTTCAGAGGGGCACATGTGGAGCCCAGACGTCAGTGCTGGGTTTCTTCCTTTGTCAAGCCCCACACTGTTTTCTGAGGCAGGGTTTCTCAGAACCCTGGGGTTACAGCCCTGGGACACATCCAGCTTTGAGGCGGGTTCTCTGCGATCTGGTTCTTAGGCTTGCACAGCGAGCACCTCCACCACAGAGTTAGTTATCTTCCTGCGTACCAAACCATCACCTCCCCTCCCAAGTCTGTATGGTATGCCAGAGTTATAGAGTGAGTTTAAGGACTGTTTGGGCAACTTAGAGAGACCCTGTTTCATAAGAGAAAGAAAAAGGGGGGGGGGTGGTTGGGAATATGACTCCGTGGTAGCGTATTCACCTAGCCCCTGGATTAAATCCTTAGTAATGCAATGGTGGTTTGAGTGACAATGGCCCTCATAGACCCATGTATATAATGCCTAATCTCTAGTTGGTAGAACTTTTTTGGACGGATTAGGAGGTGTGGCCATGTTTGGAGGAGGTTTATCATTGTGAGGGGCTTTGAAGTTTCAAAGGCCCACATCAGGCCCCAGTCTCTCTCCCTCTCCCTCCCTCCTTTTCCCTCTCCCTCTCTCCCTCTCTTCCCCTCCCTTCCCCCTCCAACTTGTGAATCAGATGTAAGCTCTCAGCTACTGCCTGCCACGGCTGCCACACTTCCCAGTGTGACAGTCACGGGCTTGTCCCCCGAGGCTGGAAGAGCCCCCCCCCCCCGATTCAATGCTTCATTTCTAAAATTGCCTTGGTCATGATGTCTCTTCTCAGCAACAGAAAAGTAACGAGACACAAAATAAATCACAAAACCAGATTTCTCCCCCACTTCATTATCAATGCTCATATCTTTCTAGGAACCTGGCCTAGATTCTCAGTGACACCAATACTACAGGCACAAGCTTAGCGCTCTACTGCTTGTACTCCTGGGACAGTTGGCTTGGCTCACCCAAACCCCTTCCCCTCATCTGGTCTCCAGTCTCCAACATCACTCAGAAGCGTCACTGAAAGATAGTCAGCCTACCAGGCTATGTGAGGGAGGCTCCTTACAAATGTTCCTGAATCTGGCTCTGGGGATCATTGGCCAGAATCATGGCTCTCACTGCAGGGGTCTGGAAGAGAACAGGCCACCATGCAGCCTACAGCCATAGGCTCTGGTCAACCCACTTTTGAACATGTTTTACTTCCTAGAATCCCCTTACAAAATGCTAAGCATTCTGGGATGACAGTTTCCATGAACACGTTGACAAGTTCTGGGTTCCTGCACCTTCCAGTGGTACAGAAGGACAGGGTGGAGCCCAGGCACGTGCCTGAGGTCAGGATCCTGGAGGGGGCAAGGCCCTCCAGGAAGTGTTGGCGGCGTTTCAGAATCTGCTTCCTTCGTGTCATCCCTCAGGAGATGTGTCTTGACTTCCTGGGCAGCCTGCCTGACTTGAGTCCTAGCACTACCACTTCCAACTCAGTGATGGGCATTCTGGTCTGTCCCTTCATGGTCCGACCCTAACCTAACTTTCCCCGTTTCCTAACCAGGAATGACACACCTGTTCACTGGCCTGGTGTAAAACCAGCCCAACTAAATTCTAGCCCTTGATCTGCCAGACCCTGGGGATGCCCAGTGAGAGAGAGGCAGAGAGAGGGAGAGGGAGAGGGAGAGGGAGAGGGAGAG
>NC_034592.1:78662117-78676152 GCF_900095145.1 Mus pahari
GGGGGGGGCTGAGTTACAGGACATTCCTGGGGGGGGGGCTCTGCTTAGGGTGGGGTATCTGGTGGTTTGGCACTAGCCTGGTGAGCTGCTCTTTCCAGGTGAGGTGCATATGTCTCTGGTTCAAGGCTGCCCTAGCCCAGGGAAGGCTGCTAGAGGGTTGAGTGCCCAGAGGTGAGAAGGGAATTAGGGAATAAAGGCTGGAACAGAGAATAGTGTTTCAGATTTAGAAAAACCTCAAAGCCTCTATTATCCGGGCTCTTCCTTCAGGAAAGGTCTAACCCAGGCCTGGTCTGACAAAGACGGCTACGCGTCTGGTCTGGAAATTGAATGGTGTCTTGGCTACAGCAGCAGAACCCCTGAACCAGCTCCTTAGGGGGTATGCTCCAATCCCCATGCTGTGACTCTCACCACTCTCCTTGGGACTCCAGAAAGAAGCCCAGAGCGACAAAGTTGAAATAGAGGTAAAAAATAGAAATAGTGACCATCTTTCTCAAAGCCTAGAGAGAAACCTCACTTTGCTTTCCTCCTAGACATAAAAATAAGAAATAAACCAAAGCAATGCAAGCTGAGGTCATTCTATTGCATGGAAAGAGAATTGCTGACATTGCGGGGGGTGGCGGGGATTAATGCTTCAATTTGACATTGCCGCCTTATTTTTAAAAACATCATCATACTCATCTGCAGCATCAGCATCACTAGTCACAAGTAGTATTTATTCTGTGTGTATGTATACACATATGTACATATACGGGGGGGGCGGTTACCATGGTGCACATATGGAGGTCAGAGGACAATTTTCAGGAGTCAGTTCTTCTCCACCCTAAGGATAGAACTCTGGTTGTCAGCTATGGTGGCAAGCACCTTCACCGTCTAGGCCATCGGGTCAGAACCAGCTTATCACTAATGCTTTATTTTGTGTTACAAAGTCCCGACCTGAGCAGATCGGAAGTTACAGAGCAGTCCTTCAGCCTGGCTTCTTTGACAAGAGTGGGCATGTCTGTCTGCTGACTCCTGTGCTCTATCCCTGGACCTGTGTCCGGTCCAGTCTGCATCCCATGTTTCCCTGGCTACCTCGGATTGTATTTTGTGGCTGCTCAACACAGTGTGGGGTCTTTAATACTGAAGCCTAAGAAGATGGCTTTGGGCATGCAGGGTTATAAGGTAGATTTCCCCCCCCCCATGTTTTTGCCATTTGCTCTGTGTCGCAGTGTTCTTATTTACTTAGATGAAATTTTAAAAATTGTAATTCCATGGTGAAGAAGATGAGGCTAAGGCCCTTGTAGGATTTTAAAATCATGTTGCTATGGTGATATGAAGGAAAGCCTACTCAGTCCACCCATGTTGAGGGCTCAGGTGTTGACAGCAGGCCTTACCTTAGGGTCCATCGCACAAAGCAACTGCCTCTTGTGATGACAGCCGTCCACATACCTGGAGACCACAGCCCCTGCCCTTTCTCTAGCTTCCCCTTCCTCAACCCTTCCAACCCCTTCTCATGGGAAGGCACTCAACCACAGGAAGACACAACATGAGCTCTCGATAGACCACTGTTACTTTAGGATGCTAATTGGCACTTACTTACTAAAGGTTTTATGTTACAATCATCTAAGGGGTCAGTGAATGCAATCCAAGATGATCTCTGCTGAGGACGTCCCAGTACACATAACATGTGCACTCATGCATGAGTGAATGTGTGTGCGCATGTGCGTGTTTGAGAACGACTCTCACTGTGCAGTCAAAGCTGGTCAAATTCTCATCCTTCTTCCTCAGTCTCCTAAGTGCCAGGATATCTGGGGCTGCCGCTGGGCCTGGATAACACATATCCTTTGCCAATAGTCAAAGAATTGCTAGAGCACTCCTTCTAACCACAGAACTCTTGAAGGAGAGACAGCTCTAAGGAGACAGGGAGGTGTATTCAAACTTTTCAAGAGCTGTGAAACTCTGCCAAGGAAACCTCAGTCTATGCAAAGCAGATTAAAGTGGGTTGGGACAGCACAGAGCCTGCTGGCTCACTGTCCCTAGAGGCTCTGGGTAAGGCCCAGAAGCTCCCAGAGACCCATATGAAGAACCCAGTTCCTCTGCTCTGTCTTCTCCCTCCCTCCACCATGAATAATTTAGATGGCCAGTACTGAGGAAGGCAGTTCTTTGTTGAAGAACCTGGATCAGACCTCGTGCCAGGTATTCGGCTGCAGATGTTAATGAGGCCCATCCCCTGTCCTGTTAGTTCAAGTGATATGAGCTACATATAGACTCCTGCAGAAAGGAGCACAAGAAGAAAGGTCGGACTGTGGCACATGCCTGTTCCTGCCTCCCTTCCCCCGTGCCATCACTGGCCGTGTGTCCAGCCCACCAAGCTGTTCTAGGGACCTTTCTGGCTGCTAAGTCCTTTTTGGTGTCAGTGACTGTTCTGGGATGGTGACATGGTGGTGGGTGCTGGTGAGGACCGAAGAGTAAGGATTGGCACCAGACTACAACTGGCAGCTTTCCCTTGCCTGACTATATCCTCCCTGCAGTGCAGAAGCAATCCATCCAGAGTAAGGCAGGGCAGCTGGGCCAACCCACGGGAGATGGAGAGTTGATAGGTAAAAAAGGCCAGTGACTACAGACCTGAATTCTCTAGTTATTCCAAACAATCAATCTCTCTGGGATGCATCACTATAACCAACCTCCCCTCCCCTCCCTCCCTCCCTCTCTCCCTCCCTCTCTCCCTCCCTCCCTCCCTCCCTTCCATCCATCCTTCCTCCCACTCATCCTTCCATCCTTCCTTCCTTCCAAGACAATGCCACAGTGTGTAGCCCAGGCTGGCCTTAAATTCACTGTGCAGTCAAAGGTGGCCAGCCTCATGTACTCCGCACCCTAGGAAGACTCAGCCCACTGCGTAGCTCAGGCAATCCTTGGATTTACATCAGCCTTGCTTCCTCGGCATCCCAAATGCAGCATTATAGGGCTGAGCTTCCACACCCTGCTCATAAGCTGACTTCCTGGCATTTGCTCCAGAGGCCACTGAGCAGTCCCCATAACGGAAAGGGTTCCGGAGGGAGAGGATCTTCCCGTGCAGCATCCAAGAGGGCATCTCAGAGAATGATAAACTGGACTGTCACTTTTGAGGATGAAAAGCCCCCGGACAGGAGAAAGAGAGGGTGACAGGCAGCCACAGACAGTGGAGTGTGTGGTAACCTGCACTGAGGACCTGCTGGCTTGATAAAGGTGCCTGCCTCAAATGCACTCATTCCAGGGTGACAGGCATTCACACTGAGGTCTAACAAGTTGCTAGAGTCATAACAGTCTAAGAAATACTGGCCTTTTAAAGGCGAGGACTTATTTACCCAAATGGGACCATGACTGTGGGATTCCTGGAAGCTTAACAATGAAATAATAATTTCCAGACCAGCTGGAAGCTGTCCAGACTCTTCTTCCATGAATGGGGCTAGGTTTTCTTCTTTTACTCATTCTATTACCTTGATTTTTTTTTTTTTTAAAAAATCTATTCTGAAATGATAAATAGAAAGATCCCAGCACATCTAGGACCAGTTCTCACCCAAAACAGTCAATGTCAAATCAAGTCTTTAAAGTTAGCTTCAAGTTCACTGAAAATACAAGTTTTGAGGGAAACCCTAGGTGACTCTTTCAGGAAGACGCAACTGTGTGGAGAAGTGAGGTGCTGCCACGGATAGGCCAGTCACAGGCCTGTGGCCATCTGTTCTGCTGACTGAAGGGCGGCAGCCTGAGTGGCTTAAATGTGACAGGAACTCACTACTCAGGTTTCTGGAGTCCAACGATCAAGACACCAGTACAGAAGGACTTGGCTTGGGGTGAGGGCCACATCCAGGTTCTCCAGTGACTGTCCTTCCCTGTTCCAGCACTGGGTTAGGGGTGTGACGTCTCCCCGAGGACTCAGACACTGTGACCTGATCTTCCAAGTAACCAGTGTCTGGTCCCATTACCTGGTGGCGTGGGCACAAATGAAGGAGTGGAGCCGGGGCGGGCAAGGTGGCTTATGGAGTAAAGGTCTTGCAGCAAAGTCTGACCACCAGAGTTTGATCTCTGGACCCCACACAGTGCAAGAAGAAAACTGACTCCCATAAGCTGTACTCTGACCTTCACATGCATGCTGTGACATGTGCACACACAGATACACACACACACAGATACACACACACACACACACACACACAAATAATTTTTTGTTATGTGAGAATAGCTTGAGGATTAAAGACTTGAGAGACATGCCAATGGATTCAGTTTAGATAAATCAGTATTAAAGGACATATTTTATTTATATCATTATTATTTATTATTATTTAGCATCATTATCATTTTGAGACATGATCTCACTGTGAAGTCCTGTATGGTCCGGAATTCACTATATATGTAGACCAGGTTTGTGACCATCCTTCAACACATGGCCTTTTGGGGACATTCAAAATACAGATCTGTCGCATTCTTGTGGGTTCTAATTCCCCATACCACTTCCCACATTCGGCAGCTCCCTACACCACACACACACACACACACACACACACACACACACACACACACACTGGCCCAGCTTTCTGATGAAGGGGGCTCTACGTTAACCCCACTCCTCTCCCACTCCACAGACCAGCCCTATCTTGTAGTAAAGGCCAGCAACTTCCCACTGGCTCAAACTCCGTTCAACTTCTTTCAACTGTTTTGATTTTAATGTAATTTTACTCTCTGGAGTTCATGAAATAATGCACATCAACCTGGTGACATTATCAGAAACCACATCAGTAAGTCCTGAACTGTACCCACCGGGTTGCTGTTCAGATCCATGTAAAACATATGGGAGCTCTATGTTTCGTTTACTTAAGACACCCGGCACATCAGACTTAAACTTTCATGTCTGGAGTTTCTTGTATATTGCCCAGGGTTCATGAAAAAAGCATTTTTCAACAAGTTCAGGGAGGTAGGGTTATGGGCGGGGTGGGGGACTCCACAGAACTGAAAGAATCTCAGGCAACTGAATGCCACAGCCCCAGCACCGCATCTTCAAAGACAATGGCGGAGCCCATGGCGCCGCCGGGAGTCTAAAACTGTTTTTGAGTGACAGGATCTATCATTACAAGGGAACCTAACCCAGAATCTCAAACCCCAAGA
Source organism: Mus pahari (assembly GCF_900095145.1). Taxonomy (NCBI): domain Eukaryota; kingdom Metazoa; phylum Chordata; class Mammalia; order Rodentia; family Muridae; genus Mus; species Mus pahari. The sequence continues at coordinate 78,667,236 of NC_034592.1, forward strand.
TAGACAAAAGAGGAAGAGCTTTGAGGAAATGAGGGTGTAGAGCCCAGGGTCAAGTCCACAGGGCCTCCCTCATGCTGAGGTACCAGGTTGGGAAACGTTTGGAAAGGCAGTGATAATTCCCAGGACACTCATGCTTCATTCCTGGGCTCCCTCCAGAGGAAGTTAAGACTTGTAAGGTTTCCCATATGATGCTGGAAAATCAGTACCTCCAAAATCATGATCGTCTGCCTCTAGCCCATGAAACCAATGGAAATATGACATTAAGGCAGAGAACATTCTTTGAGTGACAAGAAGCAATAGTTTACAAGGAGGATCGGCCAAACTCATCATTTGATTTGAGTGTTGTCTTGATTACTCTTCTACAGTTGTGATAAGATACCCTGGTGAAAAAAAAACTTGCAGTTTATTTTGGCTCACCATTCAAGGTTAGAACCTGTCATTGCAGGGAAACTGAGGCAGCAGAACTTTAGGGCAACTGACCAAATTGTATACACAGTCAGTGTATTAGTCAGGGTTCTCTAGAGTCACAGAACTTACGAATATGCTCTATATAGTAAAGGAATTTATTGATGGCTTACAGTCTGCAGTCCAAATCCCAACAATGGTTCAGTAGTAGCTGTGAATGGAAGTCCAAGGATCTAGCAGTTGCTGAGTCCCACACGGCAAGAAGGTGAAAGAGTGAGAGCTAGACTCCCTTCTTCCAATGTCCTTATATGGTCTCTAGCAGAAGGTGTAGCCCAAATTAAAGGTATGCAAGCACTGTGCAAGCATCGGGGGGCAACCTTTGGGTGTCAATTCTCTCCCACCTACGGACGCAGGACTTATTTCTTCCAGGCTGTGTTTTCCAGACTAACTGGCTCCCAAGTATCTAGCTGATACCCCTGTCGCTGCCTGGCACCTCTCTGTGGAAGGGCTAGGATTACCGCTGTCTCCTGCTCCTCCTGGCTTTTTATGTGGGTTTTGGAGAATGGACTGAGGTCTTCAAACTCACACAAGTGTTTTTACCCAACATCTTCACAGCCCATTATTGGAAACTTAAACATTTTAAATTGTGTTTATTTAGTGTGTGTCATGGGGCACATGTGGAGGTCAAGAAAACAAACAAACAAAACAACAATAACCCTTCTTTCCGCCATGTGTGTCCTGGGGGCTGGACGCAGGCTCATGGCAGCTGCTGAGCTGTCTCGCCAGCTCCTTTACCACTTTTCATGCTTGCACGTATGGGGGTGCTGTTGGTAGGTGGTGGTGGTGATGTCACAGGGCTGTCTACATCTCAGCCTCCCTCTGTGTTCTCATTTTGTTGTTCTGGAGTCTTCCACTGCTCGTCCTCTAGTTCTTCACGCCATGGACCACCCAGCTGTGCTGAGGTACCAGAATGTGAACTTCCAGTCTAGCTGTCCTCTCTCCCACATTCCTTCCTCTGAGGCCGTTCTCAGGCTCTGGGAACCAGTCTGAATCCACTCTTAGGACAGCCACATGAGTGACAGTATCCATACCCATCATTGTGGCTTACACCTAGTTCTTAGTGCTCCTCTTTATCCTATTAGCATCCCTGTGACCTCACCTCCCAGAATCCTGCCCACTGTTCCCTAGGACTCCTGGGATCCAGCAGCTTCCCTGTCAGGGCTGCCCTATCCACAATACTTCACTACACACAGCTGTCAGAAGGAGACAGCAAGACATTCTGCCTCTACTTACCATGCTCTGGTGGAATCTCTTCTGAGAGGTGGTGGCACGGCTGGTTCTTTCTTGTCACTGACATCAGTTGGTTGGCTGTCCCCAACACAAGGAATCAGCCCTTCCCTACCCAGCTGTGCCCAGCAAGGACTTGAGGACCGACAGTCACAGGGACGTGGTGTCTACCTGGAAACTGGTCCTGTTCCTAGCAGTTCCAGGAAACCGCAGGCCTCCCAACATGTGTCCCTGAAGCTCCAGGGGGAGGAAGAAGCTCCCGACAGGGAGGGCCTCCTTGTCTTGTGGTTGGGCTATTCTTGAATCTTGGAATGTTGCTCTCCTGGTGCTGACAGCCGTCACCTCTCCCTGCGGTGCCAGGCTCTCGTGCCAGGCCTATGGAGCCTCGCTTGGTGGGTGGCTGGGTCTCCTGTAGCTTCCCACCCACCTGGGTTGTGGCAGGCATGCTGCGGGGGAGACAGGAGCATGTGGCACTGGGTGCTCCTCTCTGATCCCCCCTTCCCTGCTAAACAAAAGCTTCCTGTTGGGGCGGGGACCAGAGCATGCTTTTGACTGAGGAGCAGGCTCTGGCTGCCAAGGGTGAATGGGAGCCAGGGCCTGGCTGGCTGCCTTCCTCACGGGCTTGTGGCAGTACAAGAGACCCCCCCTGGACATTTCTTTCTGCTCAGAGAGGTCGGGCTTGTCAGGTTTTCCACCCCATTCTCTCTGCTTTGGCTTCCCGACTGCTGGTCTCTGACCAGCGACATCAGTCTTTCTGTCTATGACATCTGTTTTATCGTTGGTGGAATCTTCCAGAAACTAATAGATCTCTTGTCCTGCGCACGGTTCTATCAGTCAGCAAGCATTGTCTTGTCACTTTAACCCTTTCATCCCCACTGTGGTTACGGTTTTCCACCGTTAGCCCTATGGTTGCCGTGACTACCGTAGTCTTGGTCATTTTGTCGAAAACATTGCTCCCAGTGAAGTGGTTGCTATTTTTCTTTTGGTTTTATAGAACAGAGAACTTGAGTTCAGAGAGGCTGAGTAGCTTGCTCAGAGTCACACAGCTAGGACAGTAGCAGGATCCCAGACGTCATCTCAGTCGCCAAGTCACATGGCTTCCCAGGGCAGCACTTAAACAGGAATTACGAGCCCAAACTGCTGGAGCTGTACAAACCCTGGTTGGGTTGTCACTATTGACTTGATTTGTGACTTTTGTCAGATCACTCAGCTTTCCTGAGTTACTACTACCCATGGACGATGACTGTCAGACTTGTCTCCCGGGCAAATGCAGGAACGCCTACCTGGTCAGACTCACCAGGGCACAGTCCTCTGCCTCAGTGGTCTCCACAGATGCCAGCCAAACACAATTCTCCTCCTGGGCAGCTGTTTCTTGGGGGTCTGTCTGAAGCCGGGGAGCTGTACAGCCAGCTAACTCTGTCAGCTTTTGTAGGGTAGAGGAGAAAACGTCAGGCGGTCAGAGCAGTCAGGGAAAGGCATGCCAAAGATGTTTTTAATATGCATGAGACTGTGCAGCCAAGCCAGGGGCCTCTGCCCGGCTCCCAGGCACGTTCCCGCCCAGACAGGCTGATGATTTGAAGGGAGCCGCGGTCAGACTGTATACCTGTCATCTGCCTCTCCACACTCGCCTGCCTCACTTGCTCTAATGAGGCTTGACACCTCGGGAATCCAGCAGTCACAGAGGGCAGAAGAAGCCAGAACGGCCTGCTTCGGCCACTCGGGCTTGCCTGAGAGGTGGCCAAGCAACAGCAGGAGCACCAGAACTCCTCTGCCTCAAGGTCCGTCGTGACTAGTTGCTGGTGGGACAGTGAAAGTCACATCACCTCCATGTGCCTCAGCGTTCCCAGCTATGAAATGGGTTTTAGCTAGGGATGGTGGCGCATGTCTATGATCTCAGTACTCAGGGCCCTGAGGTAGAAAGATTGCTACAGGTTTGAGGCTAACCTAGGCTACAAAGTGAACACCAGACCAACTGGGGATGTAGAATAAGAGCCCGTTTCATAAAAACCAAAACTTGAATGAGTTTTAATGGACAATCCAAGATTGATGGGGAGAAATAGAAAATGCATGGAGAGGGTATAATGTGACAACGGGGTCATAGATGATGATAAATATTATCATCCCCAGCCTGGCTGATGACCGCCTGTCATGAGAAAGTACCCCGCTGGGCCCGGGGTTTCTCTGATACATTCTCTGGTTCCATCTGGAGAGTCTCTGCAGAGAGAGGTTGTCCCGAGAGGTCCAGGAAGGATTGGTCAAGCTCCAGTCTGACCGTTGAGAGGACCACGGCCCAGGGAGGAGAGGTGCCTCACCTGAGGTGAGCTTGCTTTGTTGGTGTAAGGGTTTTAGTGGTGACAAGCTTGAGGGGACACGGATGGCCCTAGGACCCGGTGCAGAGGAGCTGTGAGAAGTCCTGTCCTAGGAATGGGTCCCTGGAGAGATGCTAAGGACGGTGTCTTAGATAAACACAGAGCGCACAGGGGAGCCCAGCCTGGGACTCTCTATACTGAGCTGTATGGGGAATACAGACTTTCAGCCTCTTCCTGGTGGCATACTAGAAGCCAAGCTGCAGGTGAAGGGGTGGGTCCTTGGGAATGACGTTTCTCAGGGGTGCTGATGTAGAAACCAGTCTTCGAGGGATTCTGGGAGCAGACAATAAAAAGAGTCAGTATGTTAAGGGCTAACGAATAACTTGGTGGATATGTGGTCTACCCTAAGCCTTGGGCAGGTGTGGGATGTATATAGATGAGACGGGGGTGGGGGAAGGGCCAGCCTATCTTGGACAGAGCCTCATGTTTCTGTACAAGAAAAGGAAGTTGGCAAGAATCCTCCAAGAGGCCTGGGAAAGATACAACTCAGCCCCATGGCTTCCTGCCCTGAAACAAACAAACAAACAAACAAAAAACTGATAAAGGATGGACACAGTACCAACAGGGGGTGTGGCTAGGGACAAAGTCCCATAGACTCTGAACTCTGGGGAACAGTGTTGGCCTCAGTGTTCTGATCTGAGCAGTGGGCATAACAATATGTCACCTGGGCTGTGGTTGTCAGAGAGAACTAGATCACAGATGTCGTGGAAGTTGACAGAAGTTATCATGTGTTTTGACATCATGAACAACCTCCTCCTCCTCCTCCTCTTCCTCCTCTTCCCCTCCTCTTCCTCCTCCTCCTCCTCTTCCTCCTCCTCCTTTTCCTCCTCCACCCTCTTCTTCCTTTTCTCCTTCTCTCCTCCTCTTCCTCTCCTCCTCCTCTTCCTTTCCTCCTCCTCCTCCTCTTCCTCCTCCTCCTCCTCTTCCTCTCCTCCTCCTCGGCTGTGGCCGATCAGCATGTTATCAGAACCACTGAGGAGAGGCCCGTCCACATCTCATTCCTCCTTGGTATTCAGAGAGCAGTAAAGCTTCCCACCCATGATCAGCACCCGAGACAGATCTCATCTTTGAACAGCCAGGCTTGCACCCAGAATAAAGTGGCCCGTGTACCCACATCCCTTTAGCTTCTGCACACTGCTGCTTCCCCATGGTGACTGGCATTGGCGTGGCATCTGCTTCCCCACCACCTCTGCCCCATTTCTCCAGGCCTTAAGCTGAGAACCCCCTGGGAGCTTCCGCACCATCCTCAGGCGGCTCTGCTTCTCTTTGCAGACTGAGGCTGCCCCCGCTGTGCCCGCTTTGCTTGCTTGTTGGATCTTCCCCCTATCTATCTGTTTGATGCCTACTTACTCTTAGCAAACTGCTGCCATGCCACATGGCCCTTGGCAGGAGGGTAGCACTTGTGTCAGTCCCGTCCTACCTCAGTGCCATCACCAACTTCTTCTGTGTCCACTTGTCCTAAGAGCAGGCTTTGTTGTTGGGACAGAACTATTCACCAGGTCCCCTGGTCTCAAGAGGAGAACTTCAGCTGCAGCTGGGAAAGTGGACCAGAGTGAGCAGGCTAGAATAGAATGGGAGAATAGAGCCCCCCAGACGATACAGGAGACATTCGGAAATAGTGGCAGAGTGAAACGAGAAGTTCCACAATGCTAACATTACATAATGTAACTTATTTCTCCCACCTGGTCTCTCTCTCTCTCTCTCTCTCTCTCTCTCTCTCTCTCCATCCTATCTACCCCTTCTGTCTCAGCTTGTCTAGCATTCCCAGGCTCACGGCTTCCTTTACTGTCACCTCAGAGAGGGACTGAAGGCCAGCTTCCTGCTCCCAGTCTCTTTCCAGTAGGGAAGGACTCTGATTGGTCAGAGGCAGGTTCTTTGGATATCAATAGAAGTTGCCTACACTACCTGAGAAATCCTGGCATGGGAGGCTCCTGACCAGAAGAGCAGCAGGCAGACCTGTGTTCAGTAGGAAGACATGTGTCTGTACAGGGGACGCAGCAGGAGACAATGTAATGTCCCCCGTTTAGTAAGTCCATGAGGGTTTAGATGGAAAGAGGCTGGGTTTTGCTCTGGAACTAGCCTGGAACAGGATGGAGAGTCAAGAGGAGGCCCATGAGAGGGGCAAGAGGTCTCCTGGGAGCTTCTGAGCTTCTCAGGAGGGAGGTGCCAAGGACAGCCCTGGAGAGCATGGGAGAGGGAGAGGGGTCTGAGGAATGTGCAGCTGCTGCTTGCTGGCCATTTGCTCCCCTCTAGTGTGAGAAGCATGGAAGGGTGGGAGGCAGGGGTTCCAGCTGCGCATGCCCAGAGGTGGTGGGCTGAATGCTGAAGGAGTGACCCTGCCTGTGTGTGAACTCACAGGTGTCCCCGGACTGTCACCAGCCTCAGTTTCTCTGCCAGTAAAGAGGGATGCTAGAGCTGAGCAAACTCAGGCTCTATGTCCTCCCAGGGTCCACTCCCTTTCCTCCCTTGGCCCCAGAATCCAGGAATGCGCCCCAGGCCTCAGCCTCTCCTGACTGAGGGGAGCCCCGGGCAGAGTGGCTGGGGTCCCTGCACCCCCTCCTCCCCTCTGCAAAGCACATGCAGATGTGAGGCTGTCGGGCGCAATCAGGGCTCAGGTGAGGAATGGGACCTGGCAGCCCTGGGCTTGTACTCGTTTGCCGGAGTGCAATTTCCCCGTAATTACACTTCCTAGCTTTTCGGCATCTGTGAAAGATCACCCTGGGACACAGAGGAGCCGGGCATGCTGGCAGAAGGACAGGCCTTCGCTCCAAATCACTCTCCACTGGTGGAGAAAACACACTCACCCTGAACCTGATTCTGGCATGTGCAGTGTCTCCAAGTGACAGGCCCAGTGTGCCCTGTAGATCTGGTCATTCTGAGCCTCTGCACGAGCCTCCATCTTCTGGCACCCCATTGTCGTCAGTCTCTATCTTCAGGGGGCTGTCATGATACCCATTGCACTGTCACCTATCTGGATTCTTTCAAGGTGACCTTAAAGAGTCACCCACCATATTGTTGTCCCCCTAACTCCCCATACCAATCTGGTTTTGTCTCTATATCATTACTCACTCATGGGTCCCTGCTGGTCACCATAGCCACAGAAGGCACTCACACACAGCCAGAACAATTCTTTTGTTAGCCCTGAACCACACTGACGTGTGCTCCATGTCCTATCCCACTCCACGTCCAGCATATGTATGTCTTCTGCTCTGCACTTGGGGTTCATAGACATCCTGTTAGGCAGAATCTAGGGGTACTTCTCTCTGGATCTCAGATAAAGATTTGCTTTAACAAACCCATCTAGAGGACAAGAGGGCAGAGAAAGCCTACAGCCAAGGAGACTCTGGGGATCTTGGAAAACTATCAGAAACGTGGACAGGCCCTGAACATGAAGCAGTACTTAAGGGTTAGTGAGTGTGCAGCACAGCTCATGCATATCTTAGGGTGGGAGGGGTCCTGCAAATTTAATCTGCTCCTCAGGGCTCATACTGCCAGTGCTGGGAAAATAGACTGCAAACCAGGCTGGGTAATCCCATTCTGATGGAAACCACAGCCCTGGCGAGCCATGCTATGGACCATCCTCAATGGGGCCAATCCCCTCTTGAAGTTCTGAAAGAAACATCATTGCTTCCAAGATTCCAAGATCGAGAATCTGGAAGGAGCCTGGAAGTAAGGTGTGGCATCAAGCAAACTTTTCATGTGGTCTAGAGGCAGCTATGAGACACGTGTGCCTTGTCCTATGCCCATAGCAGACATCACTAATCAATCACGGCACCAAGAGGTTAAGTTACTTGGCAAAGGTCATACAGCTAGTCAATGAGAGGCACCAACTTTTGAACTTGGACAGTCTGGAGTCAGAGTCCTTGGTCATAAGCACCTAGGCAGCTCTATCCCACACCAGCTCTGCACCCTGTCTTAGAGGCAGGCATGAGCAGCGTATACAGTGGGTATTTCAGAAGAATACGGGAGGCAAAGAAATCAGAGCAGGGGGATGGGCACAGATACAAATTCAAAGCTAGGTTCTGTGTCTCATTGGATGTGGGCTTGATTTGTGAATGAACCTTTGGAGTCCCTGTTTCAACCATTATAGAGATGGACAGAACTCCTATATGAAGGTGTGCCAAGCGTGTGGCTCAGGAAGCACGCATGGCTTGCTGTGTTGCCTTGCATAATATTACTTATATTAGTCCAAAGGCACAAGCAAGCCAAATGCTCATCCACAAATGGTCTGTCTTCACCGTCAGCTTGACTGGACTCAGAGTCTCCAAGGAGACACGTTCCAAGGGTATTTCTGCAGATGGAATATTATTCGGCCTTGAAGAGGAAATAAATTCTAAAATTCTTCACACATATGAAAGAGCCGTAGGTACATTATGCTAAGCAGCAGCAGGAAGTGAGGCCTGAATTAGCACCACCTCCTGGAAACACTGGCCACACCCCCAGAAAGCCAGGGTTTTGGTTGTTGTTGTTGTTGTTGTTGTTGTGGCCAACTTATGCGGAGGAACAGAGAGTGGGATGTACATTTAGTTTTGCTGAGCCAAGAAGAGTCAGAGACAGAAAACCAGTTGTAGCTTTGGACACAGCAAGATGGAACCACAGCGGCACAGTGTTGAGGATCTCAAAGTCATGCAGGCCCTCTTATTCAAGGACATAATTGTTTCATAATTGGTGTGGGGTCCTGGGGCTTAAATGGAACCTTCTTTTGGTGATGTCCTGGACAGAATGGATTCTCCAGTTCACAGCAGGTTCTTGAAGGGGCTCACCTGCCATCCCTGGCTTTGTGGGGTAAACATTTTGGCTTGGTCAGCTATTAGCATGTGTATATACACACATACACACACACACACACACACACA
>NC_034592.1:78676181-78697561 GCF_900095145.1 Mus pahari
AGAGAGAGAGAGAGAGAGAGAGAGAGAGAGAGAGAGAGAGAGAGAGAGAGAGAGATAGAGAGAGATAGAGAGAGAGAGGCAGACAGACACACAGATACAGAGGCAGACACACACAGACAGACAGACACAGACACAGACAGACAGACAGACAGACAGACACACACACACACACACACACTTTGTTACTTCTGTGAGTTCCTGAGGACAGCTGTTCTCTTATGATCTCTCTCTGTCACTCCTGGAGAGGGAGGGTGTGTGTCATTTCTAGCCTCACACTGCAGAAACCTGAGTGACTTGTCTATTGTAGAGCTAGGGCTACACCCCAGGCCCCTTGACCCTGAATCAGCCCCTCTTCCTGTCCACACACAGGGCTCCCTGAAGTATCTCAACAGAGGAGGAGAGGGTGGGCTTCTCCCTTGTCACTCTCTTCCTCACCTCTGTCCTCTGAGCACGGGAGCAGTACCCAGGACATGGGGCTTCATGGACCAAGAGGTGTCCAGATGGCAGGAGAGCCACGCCTCAGTATCTCTGTCTGGTCACTGCCCTCCTGAGAGCTTCAGGGTGGCTCTGAGCCACAGGATGAACAAGGCACACAGCTTACTAGCACCGATGGCAGGTGGTGGTGGTGGGGTGGGCATCCTCAGCTAAGGGCATTATAGTGGAAGAAGTCTGATAATAATGGCTGTGGATCCCAGGTTGCCATGGCACCCCCTTCCTCCCAGACCTTAGCATCTCAGCCTTGCCGTGGTGCAGGCTGGGCGTGCTGGCACCTCAGGGCCACTGCAGACATGGGTGCCCAGCAAGTGGGCCTGGGCCTTGGCCTCTGGATTCTTAACTTAATTCCCATGTGAGTCTGCAAACTAGCTCCACTGGGGAAGTGCTCACCACCTGTGGGGGCTGAAGCAGGACCAGTCAGCCAATGGGCGGAGCAGAAGGGTCACAGTTGCAGGGTCTGTCTTTGCTGTGGTCTGAGTCTGAAATGTCCCCCACAGGCTCATGTGCTTGACCACCTGGTCCCCAGCTGGTGGGGCTGTTTGGGAAGGTTGTGGCATCTTTAGGAGGTGGAGCCTTGTGGGAAGGAGTAGGCCACTAGGGACAGCCCTTGAAGTTTGATGGCCAGACCTTATGTCCTTAGTGTTCTCGTGCTTCCTGGCTGCAGACATCATGGGACCAGCCACCTCATGCTCCTGCCACCATGCCCTCTTTGTCACGATGGACTTTATCCCTTTTAACAGTGAGCCAACGCAAACCCCTCCCCCACTAAGTTGCTTCTCCAGAATTTGATCACAGCAAAGGGAAAAGGAATGAACACAGCTGCTTACCCAGGGCCATGCCCTGCCTCCTAATACCTGGGAGTCCCCTGGACAAAGGTCTCTCCTTTCTGAGCCTCAGTTTGCACATCTGTAAAATGGGCGACTTAGACTTCAGACTCTTCCAGGCTCTCACATCCTGCCTCCCTTACCTTGCACCAAGGGAGTAGAGGGGACTCTAGTTTTAAATAAATATGTATCCCGAGGTCACAGCACCCCCTCAGTGTGTATTTCTACTGGGCAATGGGGGAAGGCGGAGGTGTGACTAGAAGTGGCAGACTCACGTTGTGAAAAGCAGTCGGAAGACGCCATGCAGGGAAATGGACTGAGAGTCGGGAGGAGCAAAGGACAAAGGATAGTCTCCGAGCTCGCCCTGACTCCACCAGCTTCACCTGGAGCTTCACCAACTCTGTCGATTGGCCCCTCTGCACTTCCCACCAATACCATACCGTACCTGCCCAGTAGCCACCATTGTACCATACTTAGCCCTCAGGTTTCTCAAGTTAGACTCAGAGGCCTTGGGCGGGGACTCTGGAGCCCCTGGCCTGTGGACACAGGATGTCTCCTCTAGCAAGCATGTCACCTTGGTCCATGGTTTCCTGTGAATGAAGAAGTGACAGGTCAGCGTTCTTTGGTTCAGGCCTGGTTCCGTAGGAGGCCTCTAAGAAGCCCCAGGGGAAGGACTCCGCGGTACTCTAGACTCGGAGCTGTAGAGAGAAGCAAACAATCCCAAACTCTGGAGGAGTCAGCTTGTCTGCTGTCTCCCCTGCTGCCCAGCCTGAGCCCAGCCTTTACCCAAGCCAGGCTGGGAGGTGCCTGGGAGAGGCCACCTGGAAGCAATCCCCATAGCCATTTCCCTGAAGGTGAGAGCTGGGCCTGCTAATGCTCTCGAAATGATGCTTCCTCCTCACTTCCTTCCAGGGATGAAGTTGGGAGTGAAATGTGGGAGGGAAACCAGCTGTGAGCTCTTGGCTCTAGCGTGGGAGAAGGCAACTCTGTCCCCACTATCCTGTGTCCACTGGATGCAGAGTCTCTGGAGACAGGCTCTGCTCGCTGGCCCAGGATGTGCAAGTGGCTGGGCACTTTCTCTTTCTGGCCCTCTGTCCTCCTGCTGCTGAGAGGGGGACAGTGAAAAGTGCCCCCTTCCCACATCAACGGAAACGTCTGCTTTGATCCTGTCTCCTCCTACACCCTGGCTCAGACATTTGTGACTACTTCCCTATCATACCCAAGGATAAGAAACCTTTCAGCCAGCCGGGCGTGGTGGCACATGGCTTTAATCCCAGCGCTTGGGAGGCAGAGGCAGGCGGATTTCTGAGTTCGAGGCCAGCCTGGTCTACGGAGTGAGTTTCAGGACAGCCAGGGCTATACAGAGAAACCCTGTCTTGAAAAACGAAACAAACAAACAAACAAACCCCAAAAAGACAAAAACAAAACAAAACAAAAAACCCTCCAGCCTTTGAATACTTGTCTTCAAAGCTATGGCCCCGCCTCTTAAACCTTGATGGTTGGCTGAGTGTTAGACCACAGAAGTAATGGTGAAGAAGAAGGGTGTGACAGGAGATAAAGTCATCCCTGCAGGTCCCCCCAAACATTTGTACTGAAGCCCCAAGCCCTATATGGTGTCCTACCATAGCAAGGCCACTGTGTTGGGAGGAAGCCATATGGAGAGGCCTTGTCAAGATGCTAGGCCAGTTCCAGAAGAAGCAGAGGTCTCTGACTAGCTCCCACCCACCGCTGGCACTTCAACTGACGTCATGGAGCAGCTCCCACCCACCGCTGGCACTTCAACTGACGTCATGGAGCATCTACACCAAAGTGACCTACAAAGCCCTTCCTTGATTTCTGAGCCAAGGGAGCCTGATTGCTGGTGTTGGGGAGGTTTTCGACAGGGTGATCTCACAGCAGTGTGGGTGCCTCTGCTCCGGCTGTGATGGGACTTTGTACACTGCTCAGGACGATGCTCTGACCTTTGCTAGGCCGACCCTCGAGTGCTGATGCTTCGGTGTGAATGTATCAACTCCAGGCTTCCCTGCATTCTCCATTCTGGCTGGGCTGAGCCAATAGGGGGCGCTATGAGAAAAGTAGGGGCAGAGGGTAGAGAGAGTGGGACGGAGCCCCCTCCCCGCCCCGCTCCCAATGTCTGCTTTGCCAGGCCACTGCCTCTCAGCTGAGCTCCTCAACCAAGGGCTAAAGTTCTAGCCATAGCCTGGGTCCCAGCAGGCCCAGGCAGGTAACACCCTCTGCCCACACCTTTTGCTTTTTTTGGTGCTTTTCCATATCCCTTGACAATGTTCTCATCTGGATGGCTCTTTATTAATTCTCCACTTCTGTGTGGATGTGTATATGCCTGCGTGCACACATGCACGTGTGCATGGGAGTGTATTCTGTCTCCTGTGTGTGAAGACACAGATCGAGGGCTGATGCTACATCTCATGGTTTCAGACTGTTGGAAGCCATGCATTCAAACACATGACTGGCCCCTTGCTGGGAGCCTTCCTGTTCGAGCTGTTAACCGTGTAGTGGTCAGCAGTGGAACATGGCCTCCAGGCATATGTACGAAGGAGGAGGTGCTAGTGTAGGATAGAAGTGACAGATGATTAGTAACCGACACATGAAGTCACTTATGGAAGAGGTGGCTCAGCTATTAGGAATTCTTCCCACTCTTGCACAGGACTAGAGTTTGGTTCCTCACAGGTACATTGGGTGGCCCACAGCTGCCTGTAACTCCGACTCCAGGGGATCCCACACCTTCTCTGGCCTCCACAAGCACTGTGTACAAGTATGATATTCACACAGACACACACACACATACACACACACACACAAAAAAAAAACAAAACATTAAGACAATCTCTTTTTAAAAACCTTGTTTTAGGTAGCAGTGAGTCTGGAAGCAGGGAGGAGGTCATGGTGGGAGAGCATCCAGTGCCGGAAGAGTGGTCCTCAGGTCCACATGCATGATGGGGACATCGCAGAGCCTTCACAATCACGTACAAATGGATCTGCTGAAAGAACAGGTCAAGAATTAAAAGCCTTGGTCATCTCCTGGAATAAAGGTCCAAAAGGCCCCTAGAGGTTGAACCTGCAAGGTGCCTGCCAGGAGCACCGACAGGGATGGAAACAAGACTATGGAAGACATCTTGGAGCCACACTCACCCCTCCTCGTGGCCTTGAGCAGCCACATTGGAAAGGAGGTTCTGCTTGTCTCAGGAAGATGCCGGGAAAAGCCAGGAAGTGACAAAGAACAGTGGTGCCCAGCCAGGAGCCATCTGAACCCAAATCTGGCTTCTGCCCTCAGAGGGATGGTTCTCAGGACTCCAGCCTGTGACCTATGCCACCCTCACACAGGGCACACACACAATACATCCACTTGTTTGAGACCCCAGTGAAGCCAGGGCCTTCCTTGTCCTTGAACTGACCATTATGTGCAAGGAACTGAGTTACTTTTCCTGGTTTGGGGGAGTCACTCCATCGAGGCTGGCCACAGTCCTCCGCAGGCAGCTCCCTTAGTCTTTTCTGGAGTCGTCTAACATCTCCTCCCATTCACAATCCCCTCTTATTCCTCTCTGGGGCTTCATACCCTAGAGCATCATGGTCAGTGAAGACGCCTGAATAAACAGCGTGTCCAGTTCACCTGGGGCCCTTACGCATGCCGCGTAAGTGATGGGGTCAAGTGATGGGGAGTCACAGTACCTTACGTAGTCAGAAAACCTGTGGCGCTTGAGGATCCCAAAGGAAATCCAGGCATCAGCCTTGTTGTCCCCTCCTCTCCTTGCCTGGAACAGTGGTGAAACCTGGCCTCACTCAGGGACACTCTCCTGCCTTTGTCTACTGGCTAGTAGAGGAAGGTGCAAGGGCAGTGGAGAGGGACTTCATTCTGTCACTACTGCTTAGAGTGTGTGTGTGTGTGTGTGTGTGTGTGTGTGCGCACGCGACATGCAAAGATGACAAAGGAGGGCACTGAGTGTCCTGGTCTCTCCTCTGCCTCTTTCCTTTGGGACATGGTAGATCAAGGCTGGCAGCCAGTCAGCCCTAGGGACCCTGAGGTCTCACCTGGCTTTCTACATGAGTCCTCACCCTTGCATAGCGAGTGCTCTTAGCCACCAAGCCGTCATCTCTCCAGCTGTCAGTGCTGTTTCCATAGCTTCCAGAGTTTCCTTGCTTCTTGCTCAAATTTTTCTTTGGTTTCTTTCAGGCTGTGCTGTCCCAGCAGAGCCTCCTCCTTGATGTTGAAGAGCCTCCTCTTGACCACTCCCCCTGGTGACCTGGCCTCCAGCTGGCCACGGTCTCAGGGTGGGAGACAAAGGCTCCTCTTAGCATCCGGCCCTGACCTGTACTTCTCAGCATCTTGGCAGTTCCTGCCTTTATCAGATTAGCATTCATCTGACAGCTGAAAATCACAGGGCCCTACAGGGAAGCGGTCCTAGGCTTTTTGGCAGCACCTATCCACAAGGGAATGGGACAGGGTGATGGGTAGGAATGGGACGGGTGGCTGAGTTGGAGGAGCGCTTGCCTAGCCTGTGTGAAGTCCTGGGCTTGATCTCTAGCATGACCTAAAGCAGCCTTGGCAGTGCCTGTGGGTGCTCCTGGCACAGAGTTCAAGCAAGATGACCAGAAGTTCAAAACCATTCTCAGCAGCACAATGAATTTGATGCCAGCCTTGGCTGGATGAGACCCTGTCCTCAAAAGCTAAAATGTCTTTAAAAAGAGAATTCATGGGGATAATTTGGAGGTATCCACACGTATAGCTTGTAAGGGATCTGAAGATTAACTCTCAAGAAGGTCTGCAGCCTTTGGGGGTCCTTACAATAGACTCTCAAACCACAGATTAGAGCCAAGGAGATGGCTTAGTCAATAGCTCTTTCACAAGCATGAAGGTCTAAGTTCAAATCCCAAGAAAGCCATAAAAAGCCAAATGCGCTGGCTGACACTGGAAGAGCAGGGCAGAAATGAGCAGATCCGGAAGCTCATCGTGAGGCCAGCCAGCCCAAGCAGATCAACAATGCTTCCAACAATGTGAGGCACCCTGACTCAGAAAATAAAGGCGCAGAGATACTCTAGCTAAAAAGAAATAAGTTAGAGACCCTGTCTCGAAAAATAAGGTGGAGAGCAATTGGGGAAGACAACTGGACTACACACACACACACACACACACACACACACGCACATGCACACACACACACTCACACATTCACACACTCACAAAAACACACACATACTTACACACTTATGCATGTTCACTCACATACACACATACTCACATACACTCACATTCACACACATACATGCACACACAAACAGACACACACACCATGGAGATTAGTCAAGACTTATTTTTTGCTTTCTCTTTTTCATATATAGTTTTCTTGGCATCTGGTGTAGGTTTCATGGTTTCAGCTCAGCTCAGTTGGACCAGCCTCATTTCAAGTCCTCTTTAGGCACCTGTGGTTACTGGCTGTCTAGTTAAAGTGACCAGCTTTCTTGATTTGTCCCAAACTGACAGTTCCATGTCCTAGGAGCCTATCTTCCCCCAGTCCCAGGAAACATCCGGGAGAGGGTTGGAGACAAATCTAGTCCGTCTCCCCAGGGAAGTTCCCACAGCTTTGGGCTCAGGGGAGGATTGGTGCCTTTCAGGTTCTTAGCTCAAGGACCCTTGATCCACACTCAGAGGCTCCTGTTTGACAAAAGGAGAAAGTCTGACTTGACAAGGACTTCCCAAGGTCACATGGGGACTGTTCAATGAGAGCGGTAGACAGAATCCAGGCAACCTGTTCCAGGCTGCTTGTTTCCAGCCCCTGGGGGCATCCAGAACAGCATGGAGTTCTTAAGTAGAGGCAGCCCTGGAAGGGTTGGCATAAGCAGGTATTCTTCCAGCACACAGGGCCATGAGCTGCCCCACTGAAGCAGCAGAGAGAACGGTAATGCCACAGAGAGTCACACACCACCCATGGACATCCAGTGGTTCCATGCTGTGTCTTTGATCCCCAAGGGAAGGACATGCTCTTTGGGAGTTCTTGTCATATTCTCCAACCAGTCAGGAGCAAGTCTTGGTGTGGAGTGGGCATGGCTGACGGCATGCTCACAGGAGGCTCACTTGACCAGAGGAGAATCTATCTTGGACACAGGAAAATCAATCTTTGGATTTACTTTTTGCTTCAAAAAAAATGATTGCAGCTTCACCGGAAGTTGCAAAAACAGCTGGAATAAACTTCCCGCATGTGTCCTTCAGCCAGGGCTCTCAGAGTGTTGTGTCAAAGGCAGGAAGCTGACACTGGTGTGATGTGTGTGTGTGTGTGTGTGTGTGTGTGTGTGTTTGTGCTATTGTACCTCATGTTTTCAAACACAGGGCCCTGTCATCACCACAATGATTACAACCTGCCCCAGGGTTTAGTGACACCCCTTTTTTGTATCAGATTTTAGTGACACCCTTTTTATTTCCCTCATGTTCATTTTAACCACTGTCTACTGACAATGTGGCTAAATCTACCTTTCTACTTACAATGATGTGACAGTTCCCTCTCAGGTCCTGACACAGAAAAGAAGCACAGTGGATGGATCTGAGCAACTGTGCCATATGTGACATGCAGACGATCCTTGGATCCAGCAGAGCCTTTGCCATGTCACACACATGGTCCTGGGCAGGGGAAACCAACGGAGCCCAAAGAATGGTTCACTTAATCCTCTCAACAAGCCTCCAAGGCAATCCTACTATTATCTTCACTTGGCATCTAGGGATGTGGGACGTAGTTAGTGTTTGGAAGCATCCATCTGGGCCGTTTCCGTGCACACACACCCCTGTCCCTAGTTTGTAAACACAAGGGCAGACTGTACTGAGCATATCATTTAATGAGCTTTGAAAAAAATCCATATTTGGCTAAGGAGATGGCTCTGTAGGAAAGGACCAGAATATAGATTCCCCAGATCCCATGAAGAAGTCAAGGGGTGTGGCAGGTGTGGCAGCCCTCCTGTGATCTCAGGATGAGGGAGGCTGAGCCAGGGAGCCTTGGAGCAAACTAGTTATGCAGACCAGCCAAAACATGGAGCTCCATGTCAGTAGAAACCCTTCCTTGACATACAAGGTAGAAGGCGTTCAAGGAAGACACTGTACATGGCCTCGGATCTCACATGCGCTGATATGCACATGTAGACCCATTCACATGCAAATATGTGTGTGTGTGTGTGTGTGTGTGTCTGTGTGTGTGTGTGTGAGGCTGAAGAGGTGGCTCAGTGCTTAAGGGCTCTGACTGTTCTTCCAAAGGCCCCAGGTTTGATTCCCAGCACCCGGAAGGGCTGACAACCATCTGTAACTCCAGTTTGCAAGTAGATAAGCGATAAAGATTAACGTTAAATGCCTTTTCTCTGGCTCCCGAGGTCACTGCACACATGCAATGCCCTTGAAGGCAAGCACTCTGTACACATAAACTAAATCAACCTCAAAAGTTTTAATTTAAAAAATGTGTACACATATGATTCATGCCACACACACATACACAAAAAATCTATATCTGACTAAAACAAAACCTCCAGACTAGAATCAAGGCCGTGCTGCCTTTGGGGCCTTCACAGCTGTGGGGACGGATGTCAGGGACATTCACTGATTCCTCTCTCAGTCAGCAGAGGTAGGAGCAGCCATGCCTGCCTTGGCCCGTGGGCAGGCAAAGGGATCATGGCTGGAACCCCAGGCTCCATACCTGCTCAGGACTGCCTCTGTTCTAAGAGCACTCTGATGCTAGCTGAGAACTTCCTGCTAATTATCTTAACAGACTGAATCCCGAAGTGTTAGGCTGGTAGGGACAAAGGGACAGTCGGTGGCCAGAGGATCAGGAAGGGGTCAACATCACTGTCCAAGTTAGTGCAGAGGCAGCTCCTAGCCAGCTGGGGGCAGAGGGTTGTGCCACCTGTGTCCTCCAGGGCAGGTCCCCACACGATTTTGAGTAAATGGGTGGTCCCTGTGTGTCACATGACTCTCTCTCATGTCAGCAGAGGACGCCTTTTCCTAAAGTAGTGGCTGTGAAATCCTGGCCTGTGCAAAGGGCGCACAGATACCCATTCCATGGCATGTGCCAAGGGGCACATAGATACCCGTTCCATGGCATGTGCCAAGGGGCACACAGATACCCGTTCCATAGGCTACCTTGAGTGCTTGAGACTCTGATTTTAAGCAGTTCCTCCCCTCTGACTGTCACTAAGCATGCTCTTGGGTGCCCCCAAACTGATGCCTTTGCAGCTGTCTATGTAGGGTGCTTTGACCCATGGCTTCCAGCTATAGCATCCTCTGCCATGCTGGCTGCACGGCGCCCCCTGGCTGAGAGTTTTGGCATTGATCAGATGCTTACCCCCCTTGATTTCCTTGGGACCATTCACCTGGGATGGGGTCAAGGGGGTGCCTGGGTCCACGCACAGCCTGTCCCCAGCACCCACCAGGCTTAGCCTGGGAGAATGGATTAGTGTCCATTACCACAGCAGGCTCCATAAAAGGCTTATGGGGTGTTGCTGAGTTTACAAGCTCATTCTTGTAAAGCTGCCAGACTTGGGGTGGCCACAGACCCTCTGGAAAAAGGACAAAAAGGAATTTTCCTTCTGCCCCAAACCACACAGCCATCAGTTCCGTGGGAGCCATCACAGTATGGTTGGAAGAACAATAGGCTGTCGATCTGAAGGCCTGGATCAAGTGGGCAGACCAATGAGCTAAAGTATAGGATCTCCTGGAGCCTCTACATTCTTGCCTGGGCTGTCCGCTCGCCTCCTGCATGAGGTTGGGTGGGTAACCCAAGCTTGACATTCCACATTACAAAACTACCAATGAGCAGGATATCTAGAACAAAGAGGTCTCCACTCACAAAGAGAAAAGATCCTTTCGATAAGTCTGGGAAGGGAGGTGCCTCTACTCGCTATCCCCATCCCTGGCTGGGCTCCTCCGTTCAAGAATGTGGTGGCCTCACAGGCAACAGGCTGCAAGGGAAGACAGAGATCCTGGCGTGTCCCAAGAGTCTCAGGCCTATCTGGCACCTAGCCAGGGTGGGTTTCTGGATACCCTCACCCATTCTAGTTCTGGTTTGTGTCGTCTGCCGAAAGAGTCCTGGCTTGCACAGGCAGCTGGCTCTGCTCCCTGCACCAAGGCTGGGGGCCCCAAGAATGTCCCGTGTGATACTTGATCTTCAGGGCTCTTTGCCCTGTCGGCTTCCAAACCTGGATTGTCTGTGTCAGGCCCTTGTGAAGTGATCAAACACAGCTCTGGAGTCCTGGAGAGTCTGGAGAATGTGAAGCCTGCCTGGGCGTTTCTCTTACCATCCGTAGATCCTGCAGCTGGGGGAGGGGAGGAGGGACCACTTCCCCTGGCATTTGCTAAGTAAGTTGGTGAATCTTGTTGACAAAAGATCAGAAAAACAGTCTGCATTGTGGTATCCAAGAGACAATGGCAACAGGGATTGGGTCTCTGGATGGAGTGCAGTTAGGGCCACAGGGACAGGACCCATGGTAGTAGGTTCCCAGAATAAATGAGAACTATCCAGTCATCCACAATTCTAATACCCTGCACTGTGCTGAGTCCTTGACTCTAATTCCCAGCTTCACATCACAGGGTTCCCCTTTCATGAGGGGAGAAGCTGGGGTGTAGGCTAGCTGACCAGCCCAAAGCTGAATAGCTGGAGAAAAGGGACTGGGGTCGGACTTAATGACAGCATGGCGAAGTTTTAGGAGAACACTCCTCTTTTCCTGGTTGTTGAGACCAGGAGGACAGAGAGAAGCCAACCCCCCCTTTCCATTTTTTTCTTTCCCACATAGGTCAGCATGTGTGACCCTCATCCACCCAGTTTCAGAGCTTCTCTCTGCCTCTCTTCACCCCAGATTCTCATAGATCCTACCTGGGCAAGACCAATTATATGCAAATCCAAAAAGGGGAAAAAAGGGACTACATTAGCTTTTTGAAACTATACAAAATAAAATAATAAAATAATAATAATAATCACATTCAAGAGCATCCTTGGCCCAGTGCTGTGATGCAGGTTTGGGATTCCAGCTACTCCAGAGCTAAGGCAGAAGAATCACACATTTGAGTCCAACCTGGAGCACATAGCAAGTTCAAGGCCAGCCAGGGACGACTTAGTGAGACCTGTCCTCAAAGACGAATGGATGGGAGAGGCTGGGGTATAGTTTAGTGATAGTGGATTTGCTTAGGATCCAGGAGGCCATGGGTTCTATCCCCAGTATGGCAAAATGAGGAGGAAGGAAGAAGAAAGTAAAAGAAGGGAAAGGAGGGGATTGGGGAGAGAGAGGAAAAGTGGGGAGGAGAAACCAGGTTGGGGGGGGGGAGCCAGGCCCCAAGGAAGAGCCTAGATTCAGGGCTGCTTGGGCTTGAAAGGAACCCAGCTAGCAGATGTCTAGTCAAAGAAGGACCTTCACAACTGGAGCCTCTTCTTGCTTCTGAGCCCTACCTCCAATGACCAGAAGTCATTCAGAGACAACTCAGGAGGTCTCTTGACTCCAGAGACCACCAACTTCTGGGGTTCCCAGAAAGCCCAGTGCTGCCCAAGGAGGAAGTTGTGATGTGGTTGGGCCAGGCCCTGTCCTCAGGCCTGGGGGACAGGTCATTCCTCCTCCGAATACCTAGCTGCTGTATCTTTAAGATTCAAAAGCCCATTGTTAAACACAGCCACTGCTAACATTTAAATTATATGCACATACAACTAAGTCAGAGTTTATCACTCCCTTGGTGTTTTTTCCCTTGAGCCCACTCTCTCTCTGCTACTGAGGCTGGACACGGCAGCCTCACTCTGAGCAAACCGGTGTCTCCCATCTTAGTTCTCATCTCAAGACCTTGACATTTGTAGGTAGAGGCAATATTCACATCCTGGCAGTCAGCCAACACCGAGGAGCAAGCCTGTCCCCTTCTGAAACCGGTTGACACTCAATGCAGGGGACAGAGTGCCAGAGCCCACCCTGCTAGAGGGGTTCCAGGTTGTTCCTCCCTCCAGTGATTTATGTCTATCCCAGACACTTGGGACCTGTTCTAGAATAGGGAGGGAGGAGCCTCCTGAATGGATGGTGACCCAATGTTCCCCTTACAGCCTGGGGGAAGCTCCTCCCTCCATTGTCTACCCACCCTCTCAGTTCCTCAGAGGCTCCTCCAAGACAGAGCTGCCGGGAGGGACATTGAGGTCAGAGCCTTTAAGGGCCGCCCATGTGCCTGCCAGTGGCTTCTATTTGAGTGCCCAGGGATCTTGGGGCTTCCTCATGCCCAAGTCTCCAAATCCACCGGGGAGCAGCTTGCTTATGGTAAATGATGTCTACTTGCTTTGATTCCTAGTTCAGACCCTGGGGCCACCACTCTGTCCCCATAAATTAAAGGCTGCTTGTATTCAGGGGGGGATTAAGCAATACTGTGAAGGCCTGGGAACACTGGAACCTTCAATGAGAATGGCCAAAGTGGGCCTCCCAGATGTAGCCATGGGGTGTGTCTGCGTCCACACCAAGGCGAGGCTCCCTTGATGGTGTCATGCAACTCTGAGGACCAGGTGACAGCATGTCTACTCAAAAGCTACATGGTATTTAAAATACATTTTATTTTATTTATTTTAAATACATTTTTATTTAAAGTACAAACTAAAAACAAATATATACAATATGTTATATATATGTGTGTGTGCGTGTGTGTATGTGTATATGTATGTATATATGTATATGTATATGTATATTTTTTCCATCGTAGTAGGCTTTTTCTTCTTTACCATTAACTTTTGGCTGTGCTGTTCTTCCTGCCTGGAACAGGCTGTATACATTACTCAGATGTCTCCCAGGCTGTGGGAGCTCCAAATATCACATTTTAAGATCCAGCTCAGATTCCAGCAGACCAGCACTAGCAATGTCTAATGGCTCCAGAACTCACTGAATCCTACAAGTAAATTTTTAAAAGGGGCAGGGGGCTGGAGAGATGACTCGGTGGTTAAGAACACTTGTTGCTCTTGCAGAGGAACCCAGTTTGGTTCCCAGCACCTGCCTGGTGGTTCACAGCTTTCCAAAGTTGGAAACTCCAGTTCCAGGAGGTCCAGTGCCCTCCCCTGACCTCTGAGGGCACCAGGCAGGCATGCAGAGCACTTACATACATGCAAAAGAGATACTCATGCACATAAAATAAATCTTAAAAAACAAAAATCAAACCCCCTGTTCTTTGTTTGTGTTCTAGTCCTTGGGGATGGATGGAAGTCCCTCAAAGCCCCTGCTGTGGTGCAGCTTGCTTTGTGGAGACAGGCACAAAGTCACAGCATCCTTATTTACAGGTCAGTAAACTGAGGCTGGGAGGAATAAAGGATGGGCGGCCACATCACTCAGTTGCTGAGACAGTACAGACATGGAGGAATGTCCACAAAACCTATGTGGGACCCTGTGGGTGCCTTTCTTGTGAACGTTGACAGAGGCACGTTTCAGATGAGGAACCCCCATGGTTCACGTACCCCAGAATGCTCTCTTCTCCCCCTCTTATCAAACATTGCCTGAAAAATTATGGAGACATAAACAGTTCTGTGTGGCAAATACATTCATGGCCATTCCTCAGATAGAAAAACTGAGGGCATGAAGGTACCAGCTGTCGTGGCCCCAGAAGGTCCCCAGAAACAGCAGCTAGCTTCTCCCACCTGGCTCAATAAGCTTTAGCTACTTACTTTGTTCAAGGACAGTAACCTGAATGACCCTGTCCCTGTCCCTGGAGACCATTCTCTGGGCTCCCTCCTGAAGATGATCTACCAAGCCAGGATCAGGAACACAGCTGTTCTGCCCAGGCAACCACAACCATAAATAGGCCCCCTCTCCCTGACTCTGACGGACCCCATATTCTTCCTTTCCAATTCACCCTTCAGCATCCATAAAATATTAGGGAAATGGGCTGAGTATTAGTCAATGACTGCCCAATTTCTTCTGACAACAAGAGCCAGAGGGAGGAAATTGGCACTGGTGATTTCTGCTTAGGCCTGACAACTCTAATTAAGTGTCTCTCTTTTTTCAGGGAGTAGGGATCTGTGACAGCTGGGCCAAGTCAATGAGGCCTCCATGGAGGGATTGCTGGCCCCTGGACAGGGCAAGCAGTGAAGAGAGCCCTGGGGTTCACGTGACTCTCAATCTACTCTAAGAATCAGGATTATCCATGGCTTCTATAGAGATCTACCAATGTCTCCAGAGAGGAGACAGAGGGCCAGAGAAAGTACCTCCTGGAGCCCAGGCCCATTGGGAGCCAACCCTACAGACTCCAGTCCTGGGAGTGCCACCACTCCACCCTGCCAATGATGACCATGACCTGTGAGTAGCTTTTACTAAAGTGACCAGGAGAGGGCCACAGTTTTGGAAAACTTGAAACACAAGACCCAAGGTCTCATCCACAGGCTTTGGCTCAGATGACTCCAGACACCCCAGATTCTGCCAGGCGCTGACAAAGCAAAGAAAACATGGGTCTCACCGACCAGCACAGCCATCCTTGCTGCATCTAACGGGAACACTTCACCATCCCAAAGAAATGTCACGAGTAAACGTGGACAAGTCACAAGTAAAATCTTGGCCAAGCTCAAACATCTCTACAGGGTTCACTGGAAAGACCAAAGACTTCAGGTCCCCAGTCAGAACTTATGCTGACATCGGTCATCAGCTAGCCCCAGGTGGAGTCACATGCCTGGGCACTCCGGTCTGCTGCATGGATTTGAGCTGACAGAAGGTTCTAGAACTTGGAATGGTAACAGCATGCAGAAGAACCTCATAGGCCAAGCGTTGAATGCCTTCCATGTGCTGACCACCGTCTCTAGGAGCACAATCATATTTGGATTCCTCCCTACAAGTCTCGTGCAGGGCACAGAGTTGTCCCTTTGCCTGATGAAGTCAGTGTTCTCTTTTCATCCTGTGGGCCTGGGGAATCAAACTCAGGTCAGCAGGCTTGGAGGCAAGCACCCTTACCCACTGAGCCACCTTCTAGCCCAAGTCCCCCTTTTTTTGATCAGTGAAGGTAAATGACCTCACCAAGGGTATACTGTGGACAAATGGCAGAGCTTAAACCCAAGGCCAGTTCCATCTGTCTTCCCAGCTAATCATAGCACCCTGTAATCTCGGGCCATGGTTCTGGAAACCCTGGACTGTGGCTTCTCCAGCCCCGTTCTGAAGAATGGAGCCCTGGTGATCCTAGGGTGGGTGGCGTGGTGTCAGCCAATCTATGGCTTGGTCTGATCTGCCTTGGCATCCCTGTCTTTATACATGGGCCTGGACCCTGTCTAACACCATCCTGGGTGGACAGTGAGCAGGCACATCCCCTAAGTCCAGATGCTGGCCGGGAGACCCCCCCTAGACCCAACACAAGAGCAACTAGGGAAACTATCTCTCAAGGGCTGCTCTTCTCCAGCCGTGGGTACCTGTGAGGCAACCCTTGGAAGAGCCCTACTGTGAGCTCACTCAGGCTTCAGTGGCATTCTCCAAAGCTTCTCACGTCCTTGGGTTGGGGACAGTCCCAGGAGAGGGGAAGTTAGCTATGAACCATATTCTCCTCTTGCGGGTCCCCTGCATTGGTCTACAAACTCAGTGTCCCCATGTGATATGAGGATACTTTGTCCCACCGGGAGATCATGTCTTGCAGTTCCAGTGACAGGCTGGTGAGAACCCTCTGTGCCTCTTGGCATTCCTGATAAGCTGCAAGTGTAAGTCATCTTTTCATTCATAAAGTAAGCACACAGGTTTCTTATATCCCAAGGCACATATGCTTTAGGGGCCAGCAGTCCTGGCCTGCATCTTGTGTGCCTGGCTTTCTCTGTGTATCTTAGGCTCTAGCTTCAGTTTCTTCTTCTATAAAGCAGGCTCAGTAAGCACTCCTTTACAGTCTTGTTCTGATTCAGCAAAGTAATGATTTATGTAATCTGTTTGTTTGTTTTCTAAGACAAGGTCTTACTATGTACCCCTGGCTGTCCTGGAACTCACTGTGTAGACCATCAGGCTGGCCTCAAACTCAAAGAGATCTGCCTGCCTCTGCCTCTTGAGTGCTGGGACTAAAGGTGCATGCCACTGTGCCTGGCTCTATATAATCTTTTAAAATACAACACATGGCTTAATGCAATGTTTCCATGAGATGACTCCTGGGGTACTCTGGGACCAGTTTCTCACCCATTAGCTACCCCTGCTTCTTGGATGAAGCAACAGAAGCTCAGGATGCTAACGTGCTTGCTCTGGTAAGTGGTAGAGCCAGGATTTGAACCCAGTGCCCAGACAAGTGACAATGAACCCTGGGGGCTAGAGGCAGCCAGACAGAGAGGAGCCTTCCTCCACAGGGCAGACAGAAATGGAGGGCTCAGACTTTTCCTTGCAGTGCCTCATCCTGTCCCACACTCAACTTCTCCACCCAGGCGTCTTGTGAAGGGGGCCAGAGTCAACCCTGAGCCACATGAAAGATCCGCCCTACCCTGGGAGCTGGCTTTACACTCAGGGATGCCTTCCCACAGAAATGTGTCAAAAAGTCAGTTTGATCCTGTCAGTTCTGCACGTTCCCACAGCCTGATCCTGTCTGCAGCCTCCCAGTGGCTCAGGAGGCGGGACACCACCCCAATTTTCCATGGGTTCATTGCCCACAAACCAAGGCCAGCTTCCCACCTCCCACAGCTCCCAAGACATCTTCACAGAGGGATGGGCTCATGGGGGTCACCAGCCACCCTTCTCATCTCTTCAGAGAGGCTTAAGGGGGAAACACACAAGGGGGTCAGGTATGAATAGTCCCAGGCCTCAGGTCCCCTAGCCCACAGTCCTCTGCTCCAGTCTTCTGCCACTCTCTCATGGAAGGCTCCTCTAGTTTCTCTCAGAGCAAACAGCTGTGAAGGACCAGCAGCTCCAAGAACACGCTTCCCAAGTAGTCAGAACCCCAGGAGGGCTGTGTTGGAGGGGAAAGCCCACCACCCTGTTGGTCGGTTCAAAAGGAAGGGGGTTTTACCCAGAACGGGTCTGCCAAGCTTATTGTGGGTACAGACACAAAGAGCTGTCAGGGCTTGTGCCCTGGGCAGATGGGGCCAGGGATAGCATAGGAAGGGAGGACTGAGAATCATTGCCATGTTGAGCATTTGGCTCTCTGCAGTCTGTGTCCTGGTACCTCTCTCCACAGCACTTGGACAGATGACGAAACAGAAGCTCAGTGGCTTCCACCGAGGGGCTTCCACACTCACCTCCAAGGTCTGTGAACATTGGACCTCACCACAGCCAGAGCCCCCTTTACCTGGACAGATAAATGATCCTGCTGAGTTTAGACTCAGACCTGATAGCAGCTTGTGGTTCGCAGCAGCAGGTGGATCTATCCTGATTCTCACCTCGGGCAGGTAGCTGTGCATAAGAGGCATGTCTGTGGTCCGAGCCCAGCATCCCTTGAGAGTCAGGGAGACCCTGCCAAATCCTGATGGCTGTTGGACACTGGCCTGGTGCTTAAGGTCATTTCTCTTATATTGTTGCGTTTCCACAGAATGGTAAGTTCCTGGAAGCTGAGCGCTAGGAGGTGAGGCAGGACCAGGGCCTGGGTCCCCAGTCCTTTCCAGTCCCCTCTCCCCTTTGGGTAGAGGTAGCTCTACTCAAACAGTCTCCTTGGAGCCACAGCTGGGAGTGGTGTGCTATGGAAGGCAATGCTGTGCCAGCACCCCCAGGCTGTTATATGAGAGGGATGGAACTGCGTTGTAGGGGTCTCCTTATTACAGTGGCTAGACTGTGTCTTCAACTGTCCATGGCTCAGAGGGTCTCATTGCCCATATTGCATCCTCTGTGATCAATAATTCAGTCGAGAAACATCCCAAGAGCAGCCATGGGTCTTTTCCTCTACTGAGGACCTTGTGTCTACTTGTGACCTGACAGTCCAGGCACAAAGATGGGCAAGGAAATAAAACAACAGAGCCAGGGAAGATCACTTCGGTGGCAATGACGTTGTAAACAAAACAGGGTGGGCAGGAGGACTTTTCTGTGACTTGCTGGGTCATGGAGGATCTTGCTGGAAGCAGGACACATGCGCCCACACCGAGATGACCAGAAGGAGCCAGGGTGATGTAGGTGACAGATGGCAAGTGGATCTGAGGTCTCAAGGGGCACAGAGAAGGAGGAAGGGCTGAAGTAGCGGGGATGGTGGGGACGATGCGGTGGGAATGGGGATGAGGTCACAGAGGTGACCCTGCAGGGAGTTGCGGGGTGCCCAAGTGTGGGGATGTACGTCAGAGTCGACTGTGCCACGGAGGGCACCTTTTGAACTGGAAACCTCCTGTCTCGCACTCTAGTACCTAATTTTCAGGTGCTTTGAAGGGCATACCTGCAGAGAATTCAAATTCGCAAGGTCGAGGCTTTCGCTCTCCTGACACTGGAACCGTCTCCATCCGAAAATCATTGCACATGCGCACCGAGGGCTCTGGAAAGTCAGCGCTCTCCCAGGGACCCATCCACACTGGAAGTGCTCTCTATAGAGGCCCTGCAATCCCACACCCCACCTGCTCACTCAGTGGTGCTCCGTGGTCCCTGAGCCAGAAGATCCAGGCAGCCTTTGTTGGTTAGGACGGTGCAGAGCCGTGAGAGCCTCAAATTGTGCAATATTCTGGACAGAGGAAAGGACTGCTCCGACCCATGTCTGTGGTCTCAGGCTCTAGATATCAGATAGGGAATAGGCAGGTAGCCAGCACAAGGGTCAGCTAGGCCCTGCGCAATGCAGCACACAGGTCATTTCCTACTTACTGCCCTAGGAACCTGTGTTTGGACACTGATTGTACCCAGCTGCCAGACAAGCAGGACCTGGCTCCCGTTGTGTCCTCAGGAGATGCTAATCAGACTGCTGTCCAACAGGGCCAACAGTCTCCTCCTCCTCAAACACCTGCATCTTCATGAAGAATCCAGCAGGATCATTCACAGCTTAAAGAAATATGTACTGATCATCCACCACCATTCCCCCACGCCCTGGATGCACGCATGCATTTACTGGTAAGTAATTCCCAAATGACACCTTAGTTTTAACTACTGTCCTGGACACTGGGGAGGGAGGAGGGTCAGCGATGGCAGCAAGAGACATGCTCAGTGTCTTCTGAAGCTCACAACTTCAGGATCCTTTGAAGGAAACACTCGGTGCCCAGGGAACAGAGAAAGGGAACATTTAGCTTAGCCCTGAAGGGCTTCCCCGAGGAAACTGACTGAGTTAAGAAACGAAAAGAAAGGTATATATGAACTAGGTCCAGGGAAAAGGTCATATGCTGCCACCCAGGCACACAGCATAGCATGGGCAGAGGTAGCGTGTCCTGGGGAGACCTGGTGAGTATGTAGAAATGAGAGGAACTGGTCACAGGGTAGTAGGTGTGGTCTGAGCAGCAGCATGGAGAAGGGACAGAGGTCAGGCCACTCAGGAACTACCAGGCCATGAGGATTTCAGACCCCACCCTCAGAGCAACAAGGATCCAAACACAGTACAAGAGATGGCCCAATTTATGTCACCACACTGTCATCCTTACTGCTGTGTGCTGAATGGATCTATGGCAATGGACTCCATGGAGAAATCTGGAGAGATGGCTCATTGGCAGAGTGCTTGCTTGGTGCATGGACCAGGACCTGTGTTTAATTCCTAATACCTATGCAAAAAGCTGGACACCGTAGTAATCTGTAATCTCAATCCTGGGGAAGGCAGAGCCTGCACAACCGATGGGGCTGACTGACTAGCCAGTCTGGCTGAATCTGTGTGGCTCAGCCTCAAAAATAAGGTAGAGAGCAATTGAAAAAGACATTTATCTTTGAGTTTCAGCCTTTGGATACATGTATGCACATGCATGCTCTCTCTCGCTCTCTCTCTCTCTCTCTCTCTCTCTCTCTCTCTCTCTCTCTCTCTCTCTCTCCACAGAAGAGATCTGGGGAAAAGGAGGTCTTCCTTTGCTGCCATGTGGTTGAACCCCATCACAAGGCCTTGGACATGATGCAGAGCTCAAGATTGCATGAAAGGTTAGGGAAGTGGAAGTAGGCAGCAGGATTAGAACCCAGGTCTCCCATACTAAGTCCCAACCTCTCTCCTGGGTGAATACTGCCGCTTCACCCACACTTCGACTGTCACAACAAGATGGAATTTTGTCACCATCTCCAGTGTACCTGTGGTTGATTTGGAGGGAGTTCCCAAGTGAGAGATGGAGAAAATGCAAAGCGTGACCAGACTTGGTTAAATGTCATGATCCCTCACTGGGCTGAAACCAACTTGGTCCCCCCCCCCCCTGTTTTCCAAATTAATTCGACATTCCAAATAAATCCAGAGAGACTTAATTGGGGGCCCTTTCATGTGGATTGAAACTCATAAATTGCAATTTGCTGAGTTGCAGGAAGGCGGGGAATGGCACCCCACCTCCTCCCACTTGGCACCACCCTGGGGGTCTGGAAAAGAGGGGAGACAACTGGGAATTGCTCCCGAGTGGGTTTTGGACTTCCTGCAGCAGACTCAGGGAAGGCTATGGGGGAAGACCCACAGAATGTGGAAGCAGGGAAATGGCCGGAGGTGGCTATTGTACAGGTCACCGGGGAGAAAATGAATGTTCAACACAGCAGAATCAGGGCTAGAGGGACCCTACAGACTCAAGGAGCTGGGGTTGCAAGGATGGTTCTGCCCAGAAAGGTTCCCTCCTAGATGGGCTGTCTGACTACAGACCTTGAAGGGAAATCTTTCCAGGCAAAGACAGCCTTACGGCTGTGTTGGAGGACTTTTCTCTGTCGCTGGGGGCCCATTGCTGACAGGAAAGTGAAGGTGAGGTATTTTAAAAAGCAGCTGAAGGACTGCTTCTTGTATCTTCGGTACTGTTATAGTTTCGAGCTGGCCCCATTAGGCACATCTGTGCAAACTGACATGGGTACCAGGTGGAACATGTATTTCCTTGGGTGACATCTTGCTCCTGAATCTAGAATGATATGGAAGAAACCTCAGGTGAGTGACATTAAGAGACAAGGAGAGGACAGTGGGGAACACTGCTCTATAAGAATGGCACAGGGTGATGGGAAGAAGCAGTTCTACTGGGTGTCTGCAGCACGAGCTAGGTAGAAACTCACTATTGTTTCTTTTTTTTTTTTTTTTTTTTTTTT
>NC_034592.1:78697572-78699011 GCF_900095145.1 Mus pahari
TTTTTTTTTTTTTTTTTTTTTTTTTTTTTAGTTCACACCCTGAAGCCCTGTGTGTGATAACTCCCATGTGAGTACACTTGGAGATTAATTCTTTCAAAGGGGTAATTAAGTATAAAGGATGCTTTAAGGGTACATCCCTGATACAACAGGACAGATTCCCTTATGATAAAAAGGGACACATGATACTACGTCGAGGAAGAGCCACATGCAGACATA
Source organism: Mus pahari (assembly GCF_900095145.1). Classification (NCBI taxonomy): domain Eukaryota; kingdom Metazoa; phylum Chordata; class Mammalia; order Rodentia; family Muridae; genus Mus; species Mus pahari. Next base: position 78,697,789 of record NC_034592.1, read on the forward strand.
TACAAGGCCAGCATCTGTAAAGCAGAGAGAGAGAGGCCTTGAACAAAGCCACTCACGGTGATACCTTAACTTCCAGGGCGACCTTCTCCTCCTTTGGCTTCATGCGGGCAGATCAGCAAACTTCAGTCATCCCGAATACTAGAACAACTCCCCAACCCTCGTACACTCTGGGTCGAGGGATAGCCAGAGACCCCCAGTCAGTCCACTGAGTTGAGATGGGTCTCCCTGAGCAGAGGTATCTGCCCATGTGGTTTTGTATAGAAACATTTCTGTAAATTTAAAGACTTATTTTTTAAAAAATACTATTTTCTTTGTAAGTGTGTGTGTGTGTGTGTGTGTGTGTGTGTTTTGTGTGTGGGTATGTGCATGCATGTATGAGTCCCACAGAGGCCAGAAGAGGGCATCACAGTGACTTTACATCGGAGATACATGGCAGCTATCCTTTTCTTCAAGAACAGTAAAATTACTATATATAACAACGAGGCCACAGGCACAATTGGCCCTCTTGTCAGGACTGTCAAATTGACAGTCAAGATGTATAGCATGTAAAGCCATCTGCCACCAAATCTGAGGATCTGGTTCACGGGACCCACATAATAGTAAAAGAGAATGGATTTCCATAAATTATCCTCTGACCGCCATACATGGGCTACCATGTACCCAGACACACACATACACCCAAACATACAAAAAGTAAGGCACAATAAAAATGTTAATAGATAGATAGATAGACAGACAGACAGACAGACAGACAGACAGACAGACAGATAGATAGATAGATAGATAGATAGATAGATAGATAGATAGAGGTGGCGGCTAGGTAGGTCAGCTCAGCGGGTAAATTGCTTGCCTTGCAAGACTACGAACCTGTGTTCCATCCCTACAACTGATGTAATGGTGGGAAGAGAGACCTGAGCCATAGAGCTGTCCTTTGGCCTCCACGTGGGGGTCATGGAATGTCCCCTTCCTCTGATCATAATAAGTAAAATGTTTTTTAAAAAAAAAAAATAAGGTTGAGAGCAGATGAGGAAGAAACCCAACATCAAGCTTGCTCTCTCTCTCTCTCTCTCTCTCTCTCTCTCTCTCTCTCTCTCTCACACACACACACACACACACACACACACACACACACACACCTTGCACACAAATGCAAAAAAAGGTTATATTTAATTTAAAACACAAAATTAAATGTGGGGACATTCTACTGATAAATATTTACTTTA
>NC_034592.1:78699022-78725623 GCF_900095145.1 Mus pahari
AAAAAAAAATAAGGTTGAGAGCAGATGAGGAAGAAACCCAACATCAAGCTTGCTCTCTCTCTCTCTCTCTCTCTCTCTCTCTCTCTCTCTCTCTCTCACACACACACACACACACACACACACACACACATACACACACCTTGCACACAAATGCAAAAAAAGGTTATATTTAATTTAAAACACAAAATTAAATGTGGGGACATTCTACTGATAAATATTTACTTTAGGGAAAAGCGTGGAAAATAGTGTTGATTAAAGCAGGCCAGAAGGACATCACAAAAAACGAGTTGTCCTGGTTGGGTTTTCATCATCTTAATACAAGCTGGAATTATCTGGAGAGAGAAATCTCAGTTGAGAAAATGCCTCCATCAGATTGGCCTGTAGGAAAATCTGTAGAGCTTTGACTTCATTCATGATTGAGGTAGGAAGGACCAGCCCACAGTGGGCACTCATGGGCTGGTCCCTCCTAGCTATATAACAGGACAGGCAAGTCATGAGGAACAAGCCAGCAATCAGTGTTCCTCGATGGCCTCTGCTGCAACTCCTGCCTCTAGATTCCGGCTCTTCTTGAGTTCCTGGCCTCACTTCCCTCACTGATGGACAATTACCTCAAAGTATAAGAAGAAATAAACCCTTTTCTCTCCAAGTTGCTAGCCTGTGGTGTTTTATCACAATAGACGTCCTAACGAAGAGTCTTGACTACCATTTGATTGGGGGCAAGTGCAGAGAGTTCCCCGGGTATAGAATTTGCTCTGCAAGCTTGAGGACCTGAGTTCGAATCTCCACAACCAGTGAAAATTCAGTTACAGTAGCATGTCTACAAAGCCAGCATTCCTATGGAGGACGGGAGGCAGAGAGGGCATATCTGGAAGCTTACAGGCAGCCACCTTCCAGGCACAGCAGTGAACAATGAAAAGACCCTGGCTCAAAACAAGGTGGCAGGGGTCTTTGGGATGGCTCTATGGGTAAAGGAGCTTGCCATTAAGCCTGCGACCTAGCCTGTTGATGTGTGTTCTTTCTCTGGAACTCACATGGTAGAAGAGAACTGACTCCATAGAGCTATCCTCTGTTCTCCATGCACAGACCATGACATGCATACACGTACACAGACGTACACAATCTCTCTCCCCACTCTCCCCACCAGATACCACAATAAATAAATAAATAAGTTAAGAACAAATAAATAAAACACAAAAACAAGGCAGAAGGTGAGGGCTGATTTCCAGGTTGTCTTCTGACTCCACACATGTGCTGTGATACATGTGTGGCTATGTTCAAACACAAACATGAATATTCGCACACGTCATGCCATATCATACACGTACATATGTATACATGTACATGCATACTCACACACATCATGCCATGTCATATATGTACATGCACATACACGTACATGCAAAGAAAGGTTGAGAATTTGAAACGGGAATAATACCTATAACTTTAGAATGAGTGATTCAGAGATAGTCACACAGGGATAAGGCCTGTGAAGAAAGGAACCCCCTGGTTACACGGGAGCATTGAAACACGGATGCCTGGTGGTTCTCTGCCCCAGTCCCCTAACTATTCTATAGCCTTGAGGTTATTTAAACAAAAAAGTTTTATGCCATGAACTTCCTCAAATGATCCGCAGACTGCCTTCTCTACGCGAAGTCTGACTTGTCTCCAGCATGGAGTGTCAGTCGACACACCTCCATTGAGCAGACGTTAACCTGCAGAGACCTCTGCTTTCCAGTTCTGCCTTGGCCATCAGGAAGCTCCTCTAGGAGAAAAAGAGGTACCTGCTTAGGAAAACCCTCTCACCACTTCAAATCTCAATTTCCTTGATTTGGAGAGTGGATGAACTAACGATGTCTGCTCCCGTGGATGGCTGTGAAGTGCCTCCTGCTCTTAGGTGCAGAGTCAGCGTGCCCTCCGTTGACATTCTTGTGTTTCTGTGGCCTGTGCTAGCCTGATCACATTTCCCCCATATCTGAGATGGCCACACAGGACACAGGGAACACCATATGCTCTCAAAAACACAGCCACAAGGGCAGAGGCACAGGAAGGAGGATGCATCCCTCACCCAGCATGCGCAGAGATGCAGTGTTCTCTCCAGATTGCCGTATAAAAACAGCCGTTGCCTCACTCCCGGAAGACCCAGAGCCACATTGTCACAACACTGTGGGACTACACAGACAGTAACAGCTCCAGAGGCAGCAGACTGAGGTCGGAATTCCATCTGTGCTGCGCAGACATGCCCGTCATCTCTAAACCACATTCACAACTCTGAACATACTATTATTTAATTAGTATTAGCAAAAGTAGCTTTTTTAAAAAAAACTCTGCAAACCCAGCACTCTTCAGCATTGAGTTAGGGAATATCATTATAAATGACAAGGTTGCTTGCTGACCATTTTTTTTTCTATTACATATTAAATCTGTAAGGATCATGGTGTTTAAAAGCATTCCCAGGGGAATACAGCTTAGCAGCCAAAAGCTTCCTCGGTGTGCCTGAGGCTCTGGGTTCCATTCCCAGCACTTCTACCCAGCAGGATTGGCAGCAAGCAATTATTTTCAGAATCCTGCTTCTAACAGATGTGATAGGCAGTTGGCAAATATCAGTTGCAAGCAAGGAGCTTCATACTGTAAGCCGACTTCTTCTGCTTCCTCTTCTGCTTATGCGAGGCAGTCGAAAGCCCCTTTCATGGCACCTAGACTTTGCCTCTGCCTGTGGACCCTGTGAATGGCGATTAAGTGAGTAAGATGTATGACTGAGTCACTTGCAACTCAGTGTTCCCAGTGTACCGAGCAGGATGGCCTTGTGTGTCTCAGGAGCACTCCAGGCAAAATGCAACAGTGTTTGTGGCAGGAGAAAGCAGCTTTCAAATGGGAGATGGAAGAAGGGCTTCCTGCTGGAGGTGTTGCTGTGAAGGGTGGTAAGGTGTGGGTAGGCCAAGCTGTGAGAGAGCACAGCAGAGGGGAGATGGCTTTGGGTGAGGCCCAGAAGTGGGAAAAGCAGAGATCCCCACATCCTCACAAATGCCTCCCCTCTGAGAACAAACGTTGCCTTCCTTGCAATCCCCTGTACTGGTGAGAGATCTCCAGTCTGGCCCGCCCGCCTTCTGCTACCCCTGGCTCCTGTCCTGCTCACCCACATCACAGCACATTCCTGACTGTCACCCTTCTCTCCTCAGCATCCCAGAGGGAGGGAGCCGCAAGAAGTCTAGACAGGAAGAAGAACATGGTCTACATGTCCTAATGGCTGCAGACACAGAGATGAGAGTCTGTACCCTGCAGGGACTGACTGGGAGAGGCCAGCCAGCAGTGCACGCTCTGTGTTGCCCTAGGATCAGCCGATAAAGAGCTTGGTGCTCAAGCACAGGGACCTCCCGTATCTCTATGAAAAGCCAGGTGTAGCAGGGCGTTCCCAGGAAAAGATGAAAGTCAAGTTCAGAAGCAGAGCAAGACTTCATTAAAGACACACACCCTTCCAGAGGCCGGACAGAGGAGAGCAGGGAAAGCCACTGAGTCTGAGGGAGGAAACTTCTATGGATTCCCAACATCTGACGGGAGGCACAAGGAATGCACATCAAATACTACACACACGTGTTCTGGAGGAGAAAATTCTTGTTTCATTAGCCGGGACTGGAGCCACGAAGGGAGCTCTGAGTGGCAGCGTCTTCTGAGGGCCACGGTGTCTGTCTTCTCGTTTTTGATCTAAAAAAGAAAGGGAAAGAGGAAGGGAGAGGAAGAGGGGGAGGAAAAAAGGAGAAAGCCCCCCTCACCATAATTGAATTAGAGAGCCGGCCCCCAGGCTGCATCTGGAATCCAATAGGCCTTTGTGTAGTGTGCAGAGTAGCCCGGGACAGTGGTTGAGATTTCACAAGGGCTAAGGAGGAGCCGTAGCCGCCAGGAAGCGGGTCTGGATGGGTGAGGGTGAGCGAGGGAAGGGGGAGCTGCAGAAATGGAAAGCTGAAGGCCTGTCTTGCTCCAGGCCCTGCCCTGACCTAGGGTGGCTGGCCTTGCACCAGAAACAGGGGCAGAAGGTGAGTTTGAGGCCGGCTGCATAAACAGAAAGGTCCCAACAGGGGCCAGGAGGTCCCCTGAGGAGCTATGGTTGACCAGAACAAAGGTGGAAAGAATTAACACCCCTACTCCCAGCACCTTCTGTGTTCCAGATCCCAGCATCTTAAAAAAGCTCCAGTTGATCACTAAGCATTGACAAGTGCATATACCATGCCCCATGTCTGATCCGTTGTCCTGGGGACAATACCACGGTAGGTTATGACTTATCATAGGAACCCGGCAAGGCAAATGATTTGCCTAATATCACAGTGAGTGCACGGCAGAGTTAGGACCTCCCAGGCCAATCCAATTTTACAGCAGTGCCAGAACTTGGCAGTTCTTTGCTTCATCCTTACAATGGCCTTACCAAGTAGACATGTGCCTGAAAGGAAAACCAAGGTACAGGGACTGCCAACACGCTCACAGACTGAAAAGAACTAAGCCGGGCTTTATAGCCATGATGCCTGGCTCCAGAGCCCAAGAGCCTTCCATTTTGCCCGCCGGACTGAAGCATCCCCCGCAGAGTGGGTAAAGGTTAGTTTTGTTGAGTTGACATGATCAAGAACCACATGGGAAGGGAGTCTCCATGAAAGATTGTCTATATCAGGTTGGACTGTGAGCATGTGTGGTGGGAGTTATCCTGGTATGTTAATAGAGATAGTACTGCTGCTTGTCATTGCCTAGCCAGGGGATCCAGGGCTGTACAGAGTGCTAAGATGAGCTGAGCCCCAGGCACAGCATCCAGGCGCTAAGCCACTGCTCCTGACTGTGGATGTGACTGGTTCCTTTAAAGTCCCTCTGCCTTGACGTCCCTGCAGTGATGGACTGTAGACCTGGAACTGCGCATCAAATAAACTACTAAGATGCGTTGTGTCAGGGTATTTGATCGCAGCAACAGGAAACAAAACCAAGACGGTGTGCATTCTTCTCCCGGTGCCTGCTCAGAGCAAGGGTTCAGTGACTAGGGGCAGGAGTCGCCTGCTGGCAGGGTGGTGCTAGCAGATGACCAAATATAACACGGCCCCATGAGCTGCTGGAATATCAGACAACACCCTGCAGTCCCCCTGCATTCTCACAGGTACATCTTACCTGTAAGCCTACAGTCTCACCTTGACTTCCAGGTAGTTGAGCACCATGGAACAAAAGTCAGAGGCCGACCTTGTGAAAGCTTGGCTATCACCTGTAGCCTCTGAAGGTGACAGTATGTTACACTATTGTCTAGCACGTTAACAGCAGGGTGTGACCTGGGGCTAAGGCTCTCAGCCTGGGTGCCACTGAGGCTGAAAGATGGCTGGGTCGTGGGTCCTGCAGGATTTTTACAGCTACCCTCATCTTCACCTGTCTCATGCTTGGGCTACCATCCTGTGCCTCTCCAGGCATGCACAGCAGCATCTCTAGTCATTGTCCTGTGCCCTCAGAGGTGCTGTGGAGAGAAGGAAATCCCCCCAGCTTGGAAACTGCTGGCCTGAGGGACAAAAAGCAAACAGGGGAAGAAGTGTGAGCTGTGACCAAGAGTAAACCAGTGGGCTAGGGAGACTCGACTGGGCAGTTAAGAGCCCTACCTGTTTTTCCAGAGGATCCAGGTTCAACTCCTAACACCTACATGGCAGCTCACAACCATCTGTAACTCCAATCCCAGGGGATGCAATGCCCTATTCTGATCTCCGAAGACACTGCATTCACGTGGTGCACAGGCATACACACAGGCAAAAACACTCACACATACAAAGATACTTTTTTTTTATATATAAAAAGAAGAAACAAGAGCCCATAAATCAATCTCAGAGATGCAATGGCAGCCCAAACAGACTCTAGGTCCCTTCGATGTCCCCAGCCCTGTGCTGTCATTTGTCTTGCCTCTGCCCTTGGTCAACTCACAGTTTCTGGGGTCCATCGAGAAGACAGCTCTACATCCATGACAACCCTGTCCTATTCCCTATCGAAACAAGACAGACCAGCCTCAAATGTTTGTAAAGCTTGCTGCAGTGGCTATTTTAAGCCCCATGATCACTGGAAGTGACTAACACCGATTAAGATTTTATGAGAAATGAAAGAATTCCTCTCAGGCCCTTCCACCGTGGTTCCAAACCCTCTCATCCTCACTTTATGAACTACCCCAGCCTGGACCAAAGACATCCGGCACTGTTCCTTCCTTTTCCACTGGACCTCAGCCAGCCCCAGGCCAGCTTCTGTCTAACTCCAGCGCGTGCTGGTTAGAGCAAAGCCTACTCTTGGGAATCATCTGTTGAGCCTTTACTTCAACCTGAAGTGGCTGTAGCCTTCTCAGTTCTTCTCTGAGAGAGGACAGTCCACTGGGTCTCCAGGTAGGCACAGCTCTCTGGGTGTCCCAGCATATCTCTCCCTCCCTCTTTCCAGAGCCCTTCCACACCCACCTGTCCTCTGTACAAGCTTGCTACTCTCCCCTGAAAATGTTTTGCCATATCCACTGTGTGCAAGGGCCTACACCAGGCCCTGAAGAAACAGTGAAGAGTTTTCATCTGCTGGCTGGGAGTACGAATCACCCTAATCACACTCCAAGGGGAAATGGCTGAGGTGGTGGGGAGATGCTTAAACGATGCCTTTGGCGTGGGATAAGATGACTGGGTTCTGAGGCGATTTGGAGTGGAGGGTGATAGCTACCACTTACTGAGTACTAACCATTGTTCTACCCATGACAACAAGCCTTGCTGTGTCGCCTCTCCTGCCGTCTTCAGAACTGTCCTGGGAAGAAAGAGCATTCATTACCCACAGGAGGAAAGGGGAGAGCTTGCCCACACCCCAAAGTATGGGAGGTGGGGTCAGGGTGGAGGGTCACTCTTTAGACCTGCACTTTGGGCATGCTCAGCTGGAACTATGGAAAAACACACCCAAGGCCAGTACTTTGCATCTATCCCCAACTCCGCCATCTTGGTAGTGTTAAATGGACTGGGTTGGAAAGGGTATTTACACCACAAAAATTGGTGAGGTCTTTTTGATTTTGACTTTCCAGAGATCCCATTTACCAGCTGTGGTGGTTTGAATATCCTTGGCCCACGGAAAGTAATAATATTAGGAGGTGTGGCCTTGTTGGAATAGGTGAGGCCTTGTTGGAGGAAGCATGTCACTGTGTAGGACAGCTTTGAGGTCCCCTAGTGCTCAAGCTCCACCCAGTGTGGAAGGGAGCCCCCTCCTGGCTGCCTTCAGATCAAGATGTGGCACCATCTCCAGCACCATGTCTGCCTGGACGCTGCCATGCTTCCTATCACGATGACAATGGACTGAACCTCTGACACTGTCAGCCAGCCCCCATGAAATGTTTGTCTTTTAAGAGTTACCCATGGTCATGGTGTCTAGGACATCATTCAACCCACTGAACACATCAGAAGCAACAAGCTGAGTCACGGTGCCTGTAAGGGGCTGGAACAACAGGCTGGAACAGAGGCTTCTGGGACAAGCACAGTACAAAATGAGGCTGCAAGGGCACCAAGGACGGAACAGAGAAATGTGGACATTTCCCCACACTGAGGAGCAACAATAGACAGAGACAGGAGACGTGGTTGGATTCGTGCTTCAGAAGAGCACTCTGAAGACAGTCAAGGAGGGAGGCTGTTCATAAAGAAGGCTGGTTAGAAGGCATGGACAAAGTCCAGCCCCTACTTTCTCTAGGGTTAGGGGGCATCTACAAATTCAAGTCTTCCTTGGGGGAAAAGGTTGTGAACCCCGGGAAAGAAATCCATGGTGTCATATGGACTCGGCATATGTCTCCCATGGTTGTTAGAGCAAAGTCTTGCTTTTATAATTGCAGTATTTCCTGGGGACACTGTGCCCAGGGTAGGATGTCCTGACCCTCTTCTCACAGTGTCCTCACTGTGCCTGCTCACCCCTCTTTTAGGCTTTATCTTCTTTTCATGCAGCTTGATGTATAACAATTCCCAAGACTGGTCTTTCCTCCAGGGCAGGGCTACCCCACCCAGCCTCGAAAACCCTGGTACACAATGAATCTGAGGATGAATGACCAAGCATTGATGGGCAGTGGATGGATACATGGATAATAGATTCATTAATAGATGTAAGAAGAATGAGGATAGAGGGGTGTTAGATAGATTACTAGGTGGATAGATGAATGGAGAATGGTTGGATGGAGGCATGGATGGTGGATGGATGCATGGATGGTAGATGGATGCATGGATGGTAGATGTGTGTGTGGATAGAGTAATGGATGGATGGATGATTAGATGGGTGAGTAGATAGTTGTGATAATGGTTATGTTCATGCATGGACAGTGAGTGAGTGAGTGGATGAATAGATAGATGGATGATGTGTGAGTGGACGGATATATGTACATAGGAAAGGGAGATGAATGAATGAATGAATGAATGAATGGTCTTCCCCTCTTATTGAAGACCTTGGGAAGGAGGGACACTGAGGAGGAGCAGGAAGTCACAGAAAAGCCTGAGGACCCAGGAAAACACAGGATACTTGAGGGCGGAGGGTGAGTGAGAGAACAAATGTGGCGAGACACTAACTCAGCCTCCCAAGATGTATGTTGAGCGGGTTTAGGAGCCCGTGTCTGCATCAGCTCATAAACGCACCTGGATTCTTCTGTCTTGAGGCTGGTCTAACCCAGAGGAATGCCCTTGCCATGCTGCCAGGCATATGGGCCCTTTTCAGGTGGCCATGAAATCTGCTCAACATGGCTTGAGTAAACCCTACATCGAGGTGTTTCTTGGCTCTTTGGGTCGGAGGGCAACCTCTAACACTGTGGCACTCAAAAACAGACCTCATCTTTGGAGCACTGGTTCAGCTGAGTGGAGAGCGGAACCAAGACCCATCTTCTTCCCTGGAAGGAAGTGTGGATATCCAGTGGATAAGAAGATGTGAAAGCACTCTGCAAACTGTGGAGAGCTACTCTCTTCTGGAGTGTGCTATCAGCCTTGCCTTCCTGTCCTGGTTTTTCCTCCAGGTCCCCGAGGGACACAGGAGAGGACTGAGGAAGAAGGACAGAAAGGTGATCCTGGAGCATCCAGCCACTGTGCTGAGGACACGCCCTCTCTCCTGCCGAGCGCCTCTCCCATAGCAAGAGAACAGTGACTGTCAGAACCATCTGAGCCGAAGCCCAATTTTCTCTTCCAAGTGGGGAGATATTTTATAGCTGGATACCATAGACCCTATGGTTTTTCTCCACCCACTGTAGAGTCATGAAAAGAAAAAAGAAAAAGTAACGACCCACTAACCAACCCTGCTTATGTACCCAGCAACACAGCCTAGACCGATTTCACTGAAACTTTCTTCCCTTTCTCAAGCCACCATGTGTGAAGCCTGGGTGTGAGGCCTGGGTGTGTGAAGCCCAGGTTTCTGAGACCTGGGTGTGAAGCCTTACAATAGGAAGCCAGGGTAGGGTATGGAAGACGTGCTGCAGCCCTGTGCTTGCTCTCTGTATCACCTGTGGGGTCACCAGACCAGCCACCTCTCCATCACACTCTCCCCTTTCACTCCCACTTTGTTTATTGAAGGTGAAAAGTCAGACACTGGCTTTCCCTGCTTCTCTTGCAGCTGAGGGTAGCCACGTGACTCCATTCCTGATCATGAGATGTGACGGGCATATACTGTTGACTTCAGAAAAAAAGGTTTCCTACTTTCCTACTTTGGAGAGTCTGGACGGCCAGGGTCAGAGCCTCATTTGCATCTGAGTGCACCCTCAGTGCAGGAGGAGAGAAAGGTGGGTCTTCAGTGGAACGCTTTGACTGTTTCACTCAGGTTAGAGAGCTTGCTTTAAGATTGGTTTTTGCAAACTTTATATGCCCCAGTACAGGGGAATGCCAGGGCCAAAAAGTGGGAGTGAGTGGGTAGGGGAGCAGGGGCAGGGGGAGGGTATAGGGAACTTTCAGGATAGCATTTGAAATGTAAATAAAGAAAATATCTAATAAAAAACTTAAAAAAATAATAAAGTAGGTTAATTTCTAAAAAAAAATCTGCAGTGAGTGGCACGGAAGATAGTGAGTGTGTTACAAAATAGCATGCTCAAATAAAAACCAATTCTGAAATACATCTACCTAGAAAGTATTTCATATAAAACACTATGAAATTATTATCTGTCATTACATTAAAATGTTTGTCTTTACTGGAAAAAAACAAAAAGATTGTGTGCTTTGAATGTCTCTTTAGACTCTATTACATTTCTCCCGTCCTCCCCAGTGCTGGGAATGGAACTCAAGGCCTTGAACATCTGATCCTGTGCTCTGTCTTCACAGACACAGTGGCATAGGAAAGGTACAATAAGGGCCAAGATACTGTTCTAGAATGGGCCTGTTTGCCAAAACAGAGTAGAAGTGCAGTAGAAGAGACAGATGTTCCCACCCCAGAAGGAAAGAGCTACCACTGAAAGGGCAGACAGAGATGATGTCATCACTCCCATCCCACCCCATCAACACTGTCCTCAGCCTCTGAGGACACCTGACTGTCCCCCATCATTTCTCCCAAAGGCTCCTCTTAGGGATATGGGACACCAGCAATGGATGAGGCTGCCTGGACAACACAGGTTCTACTCCCAGAAGGATAGTCAAGGAAGAAGATTGACCCTCCAATGGCTCCTTGACCCTTCACCCCAGCCCATGACATGAGCTACAGCCAGAGCCTTCCCTAAAGAAACTACCTGCTCTACACATCCAGTAACCTGGACAGCACTGGCCAGGCAATTAGAAGATCTTGGGTTTATGTCTTGATTTTATCAATTACTAGCTATGGTCTTGGGCACATGGGTAGAAAACTCAGTATTTCCATCTATGAAATGGAGCCATCACTGTTGAGTGGCAGTTTGTATAATAGTAAATAAGTAGGTTAAATATTAGCCCCCCCCCCCCACTTTATTAGGTCGTTTTATGGGGTAAAGGAGAAACATTTGTGAGGAACTGGCTGGGCCTGGCCTCTAGTCAGTGCTCAAAAAGAGGGTTACTTCTAGTGATTGTTGTCAAGAGTCAGGCAAGGTCTGATGATCGGTGGCCATGGAGACTCTGACCACCCAGGACTCCATCTGCCATCTTGGATTAAGGGCACAGCTCTTGGGCTGGGTGGTGGCCTAGTAGGGAGTTCATTTTTCCAGCTGTGAAAGCCACTCTGTTTAAGAGCTCCCATCCAGTCCCCATTCCTATGATTGAACTTGAGAGACCGTGTTTGCTTAGTGCCCACAACGAAGTAGCTCCCACAGAACCCAGAAAGCAGGAGGCCTGCGCCAGGGGATCCTGCTCACAACTGCGATTGAGCTAGACATTTGTGATTTCAGTTTAACCAAAGGCACCTCGGGTTTCTCAACCCCATTCAGATGACACGTTGGAGGCCTCACAGCTTGGGATTGCCTTCCAGGCCCCACACCAGGCAGCCCTTTGGGGCGTGCTGGGGGCTCTCCCCTGCTACTGTTGAGAGCAGTCAAGCTGCCTTGAAGAAGCCACTGCTCTGTCCCTCTGCTCTCGTCCTCCTCACATTTCCTGCCATCCTAGCTCAGTTCAGCCTCTCCTCTCTTCCCTCTGCCTCTCTCAGTGTCTAAGTTGACTAAGCCCTATTCTCTGCTTCTAGTCTTTTCTCTGGCTTCATTTGTCTTTTGGCCTCATTTCCTGCTTCTCAATTTCTCTTTCCTTCCCTCTCCCAAGCTTTCTCTCCCACTATCTATCAGTGTTTCAGAAGGGCTTCCTGCCTCTCCCATCGGGTGCCTCCTGGCAACCACCCCCAGTACCTACATCGTTGTGGTTTCCTGCTTTTAGTTCTGTGCAACTTTTATCGTTTCTCTCGGGCTCTCTCAAACAGCCCTGCCTCTTTCATTTTCTCTCTCCCACCCTGAGCTTTCATTCAAGGCTGTGTCCTTCTCTGGAAGACTCAGTCCAAGGCCTTTGCAGGCCAACTTCCCCAATAGCCACATTCAAGTGAGGATGAGCAAGGACTAGCCCGTCCATCCAGCACGGCTCCATAGTCGTGTGCTCGCTCACCTGCTCTGGAGGGACTTTCACTGAAGGCTTCACATGTGGTTCCCTTGTGAGCCCATCATCAGAGGAAACTGAGAATAAGACACACTTAGTTCAAATTTCTGTTGTCAGAAGAGAAAACAGAAGTTCAGAGAGCTGGGTCTTCACAACCCAGGTCACGTGGAGCAGTCAAGGTCAGCTGTTTGAATGTAGAGATGTGGGATTGTTTTAGGTCTCTCTTTTTCATCTGTAAAATGGGGCTATCAGCTGGGAGGTGGTCCACCAAGCACAGATGGTTGTCCATAGTAGACACCACTCAGTGGGTGCTGGACTCTGCATGTTGCTACTGTATGTGTCACAGACAGTGGTACAAACACTGCCCGTTGACAAGCTTTTTGCAAAGACGTCTCCATCATCTGTCCTGGTGAGAACACCCCATCGAGTCCTCATTCCTGAAGACACTTCTCAGAGTTCCCCTACCCCACCTTGCCATAGCAGCTCTCAGACCAGAGGCCATTTCAAAGAGTTCCCCACCCTTCCCACCATGGTCACAATAGCTTGCTCCCCATGGACGCTGAGCCAACAGAAGAAAGCAGCCCAGGCAGGAGATCAAACGTGAGTTCTGTGGAAGACAGAGGAGACAGCACAAGGGGCGAGATGGAGCGGCAAAAATAATGACTCCCGTCCAAGTTGTTTCCCATAAACCCACAGCTCTTTGAAGCCCGCTTTCCTTTAATAAAATGCACTGTTATTAATGACCCAAGTGGAAGCTTTCTGGGCAGGACAATGCTGAAGTCCCTGGTGGCCTCTGTGGGGCCTTGCGCATGGGAAAGTGGCCCAGACGATGCCTCCACAAGCCAAGGGCCAACAGGCATGTCAAAGGAGTTGGAGGGGCGATCCTGTCTGCATGGATGCTTATGGGTACCACTGGCATCTGGGGCTGCCACAACGCTCTCGGGCTAATAGGGTCTGGGTTGCTGCTGCTGTCCATCCTGTTCATGTATTCAAGAAGCATTTGCTGCGGGCCTATGTATTTGGACCCTGTGTGGGGTGCGAAGGGGAAACCACACACTTTCCTGCCCACTGACGCTGGCAGCTGAACTCAAAACCCTTATTACATTATTTTATTTTATTTTATTTTATTTTATTTTATTTTATTTTACTTTATGTATGTGGATGTCCTGCCTGAGTGTATACCTGTGCACCACATTCATGCCTGAACCCCTCAGATGTCAGAAGAGGGCATAGGATCCCCTGGAGCTAAAGGTATAAATGGTTGTAAGCTACCATGTGGGTGCAGGAAGTTGATCCCACATCCCTAGGAAAAGCACCCAGTACTCTCAACTGCTTAGCTCTTTCTTCAGCCCCTGAGAACTAACTCATTTTAAAATGTGTGTATGTGTGTGTGTGTGTGTGTGTGTGTGTGTGTGTGTGTGTGTTGAGGTAATGCTTGTGTGTGTGTACACACAGGCATGCAAGGGTATGGAAACCAGGGGCCCCCCTTTGCGATTATTCCTCAGTTTCACTTTTGAGACAGGGTCTCTCAGTGGGGCGCAAGGCTCACTGAGTAGACTAGACTACATGGCCAGTGATCCCAGGTGTCCACTTGTCTAAGCTTCCATGCTGCACACTGCTGGGGCTATAAGTGCACAGTGCCATGCGCAGCTCTTTATGTGATTATTGGGGAGTGGATTTAGGTCCCAGCCTTTGTGCAGCAAGCACTTTATCAACTGAGCCATCTCTCCAGAGCAGAAATCACATCTGAGACGCAGGAGCTAAGATGCTCAGAGGCCTGGAAGCTCCAGTGTAGACATTGATATCACTCTTAGCATCCTTGTTATCATAGAGTGCATCTCCAGAACTCCCCCAGGTTGTAGGTCACATACAAGGTCACTTACTACAGTAAACCTTTAGCCGTGATCCCGCTATCCACACCTGCCCACCTGCAAGTCAGGAGGCTGTCAAATTATGCTTCTCTGCTGCTGGCGTTGGCAGTGGCTTGGGATCTGGGACAAATGACTCCTCTAGGTCATGAGACATGTCATGTAGGGGTAGAATTCAGCCACAAGTCCTAATCCTCATGCTCTGAAGGTGTGGTCCAATACCACCCAGCCTTCCAGCAATTCCTGGAGCCAGTTGGGAGCTTCTCTAACATCAGAGGTGCCGAGCACTGGAGGGCAGGCATGATGCTATGGAGGACTCACATTTAAGCTTGGAGAGGACTCTTCTCACTCGCCTCCTCCAAGTTCAGATCTTGAGTAAACACCTCTCTTCTAAGCCCAAGTGTCCTTTGGGGGGGGGGTAGGGGGACAGTGGCAGGCAGAGCTGGCAAGTAGTTGGCGTGTGAAGTTGGGTGGGAGCTGGGAAATCACTTTTGCTTTGTACAAGGCATGTTTATCCCTGTTTATGGGTGAGACACTGGTGGTCCAGAGAGTTGGGTTGTTGGACAAGATTACAGAGCCAGGAGTGCAGAGGCACATGTCTCTGAGTACTAGTTTGTGGGGGGGGGCAGGGGGAAGGAAAAGAGGAGGAAAAGGGGGGACAGGAGGAAGAGGAAGGAGAAGAATGAGGAGAAAGAGAGGGAAGCTAGGGGTGGGGAGAGGAGAGAATTTGGTTTCCAGTGGCTGGGTTTCACGTAAATCGCTGGAACTCTTCGCAGAATCGGAGGATTAGTCAGTGGGGTCCACAAAGTCTCAGGGGCTCAGACTCACCTCACATCACATGCAAACCTCTGAGTGTGCAAGTAGGGGTTAGTTGCAGGAGTGGGGGCTGTTTGTGAGAGCCTTCTGAGGTGATGGGCTCCAGAGGCGCGCAGCATGGACAGCTGGGAGACCTCAGAATTTGCTGTGAACTCTGACTGTGGACAGCTGAGCCTGACTACAGAAGACCCTTTGTCCACTCATTTATACAAAGTATGAAGCTCTTACCTTGTAAGGGGCCAGAGGAAGAACATGAAGCGAGAGCCCCTGCATTCCATCTGGTGAGGGAAGTTCCCATATTCACACAATAACTCAGGGACCAGTGGGCTGTTTAAGAGATTTACAAATAATAGAGCCTACTTATGTTGCCCTTGGTTACCCTCCAGAGGTAGAAGGTAAGTCCCTGTCTTAGTCTATTACTGTGAAGAGACATCATGACCACGGCAACTTTTATTAAAAGAAACATTAAACTGTGTTGTTATTATTTATAGTTTCAGAGGTTTAGTCCATTATCATGGTGGGGAGCATGGTGGCAATCAGACAGACATGGTCTTGAAGAAATGCCTGAGAGTTCTATATCTGAATATGAAGGCAGCAGGAAGAGATAGACAATGGGACCAGCTTGAACATTTGAAACCTTAAAGCCCACCCCCAACCCCAGTGACACCCTTCCTCCAACAAGGCCATACATACTCCCATAAGGCCACACTTCCCAATTCCTCTCAAATAGCGCCACTCCCTGATGACCAAACATTCAAGTATATGAGCCTATGAGGGCCATTCTTCTTCAGTCAACTACAGTCCCTATTGCTGAGGACACTATGCATCTTAAAAATAGGTCCCAGAGTTCCCTGAATTGGAAATGACCTGAATGCCCTCATCCTGAGAGTTACCTTTCATGAGATCAGAAAGCATCATGCAAGCTTTCAAAGGAGGGAGGCGACCAGCAGCCCCGCACAGCTTTGAAACCTATGAAGCCCATCAGAGCCCAGCAGGGTATGATAACCCTAGGGTACAATAGTGGCACACATGTCTGGGTGGTACTCAGCTGCTCTCTCCTTGGACTTAAGACCTGCTTGCTCAACAAGAGGGGTACCACGACTGGCACTGGAAACTTAGCTAACTGCTCCCTGCTAATGAAGTCCTGGTTATTGGAGGAGAATCTGTAAACACTAATTTATTAAACCAGGATATCTCCTAGCAATCATCTATAAACATTTGTCCTTCTACCCATAGGTATGTATACCCAATAGATAAGGACCACTACCCAAAACATAGCCAATGGCGTGTCCCAACAGATACATCTACAACATTCCCAAATACCTAAGATCCAGGGACCATTTCGGAAGAGGGGGAGGATCAGGGAGTTTGCTATGAGTCTCCTAGTAACATCAGACTCTCCGTCCATCAACTCTCAACAATATGACTGCCCAAATGTGAGCTGAACAAGGAAGACCCCCGTGGGCATAGCAGTCTGCACAGGAGAAGATCCCGCAAGACCTCAACCTTACACAAAGAACTACAGGCACCTGAGCAAAGCCGGGAGCAGGAGAGATGGCCCTCCCCCGGGGAAAAACACAGCAACTGACTGTCCAGTACCAAATGACCACCCCTGGAAAAATACATACAAATAATGTAAAAGCAGAAGAGATGGCTCTCCCTAGGGAAAGACACAGCAATTGGCTATCCAGTACTAAATGATCACCCATGAAAATATACATACAAATAATGTAAAAGGACTCAACAGGTTATATTTGGGATATGTGTGTGTGTGTATTCATACACACAAATAAATATATGTATGTAATAACAATTGATGACAGAAGGAGATTGGGGAGCCGTATACCGGGGGGCTTGGGAGAAGAAGGAGAAGCAGGAAGGTTGTAATTAAACAATCTCAAAAACAAACAAACAAATGAACAAGGAATAATTCAGGGCCCATATCCTCAATGATTCTTTTCCTCTGGCCTCCTTCCCCTCTCCCTCATGCCTACCTCCATGTGCTTTCTTCTACTTGTGAGCTTTGGGGCAGTGGGAGCTGCTGTCTGTCCCTGACCTGCCTGGTAACAGTAATAATTAGGAACAGCCCAGAGACCTCTCCTCAGCTCCTGCATCCCAAGGGGGCTAGGACTGGGGGAGGGGCTGGGAGCTATGAGGATAGAACAAAGGGCTGAAGTGAACAGGCAGAAGATGAAGCAATGAGGCCCCAGAAGGCCCAGACCCAGCCTTGATGTCCCAGCATGGGGTTTGGCCTCCCAGCTGTGGTCAAGGGGCGGGTGCCAGACGGGCACGGCTTGCTCCGGTGAGAGCCAGCAGCTGCCAGCCAACTTTCCGTGACATCAGAGCCCTGTTGAGCCAGGCCTGTGGGGGTGGGGAGGTAGCTCCACACCCTGGTTCCTCCAGCCTACTGAGTACCCTGGGCTAGGGTGAGATGACCTTGGGTGCGGGGAGCATGTCCTTATGGAGACCCACCACCAACTCAAAAAACAGCCACTTGCTCTAATTATTAAACGGGCAAATAGATCCAACTTCCAACAGTAGAGGCATGGCTGGGTTATTCTGTATTTGCCTGTGTGTTGGATCATCTTCCTGTGATGCTCACAAGCTCTCAACAGAGACTCCAATGTTATGTGAAGGGTGAGCTACGCAGAGAGGGTGGACACGTAAAATCTCATGCACCTGTAATTCAGACTCAGTTTGCAAGTGAGTTGCTTTAAGGACCCTTCAAGGAAGCTGCCCATGCCTGTGATCTCTGACCTGGCTGTCCTCTAGCCCCACCTCTCCTAGTTCTGTACAGCCAAAAGGGCCGCTGTTACAAGCTGAACATGCTGTGGGCCCCTGTTGCCTGGTTATCTTACTTCTGGAAGCTGTCCCTTGCCCTTACACACTCCGTCTCCATCATCTCTCAGGCTGGACAGAGGTGGAACTTTCTCATGTTCCTAGGACTCTTCAAAGCACATGATCCAAGTCAGGATTTGAACTCACGGCCACAAAGCTGCAGAGTCATATTCTTTGTATGCTTGAACTCAGGTTCTCAGGCTTGGTGGCAAAGGCATTTGCTGGCTAAGTCAACTTGTCACCCAAAGCCCAGATTCTTAACCACTTCTACAAGAACATGGGAACAAGAGAGATGGGCAGAAAACAACGTGGCCTGGACTCAGGGGACTCTGGGGGATGGGAGGAGGCTTAATGATCTTATTGTTTTCTTTAGCTCTTCCAGCTTTTCTCCAATGCACATGTATTTGATTTACAATCAGAGAAAACAAACAGTACAATTTTTTTTTAAATAAAAGGTCAGCAAACAGCCCTGATGGAACTCATGTTCTCCCAGAACCCCAGCAGCCCCCTACCCCCACGTATGAGAAGCCAGTGGCCAAGCCTTCCCATCTTTTGGCTGCCCAAGAGATGGCTCTATTCCATTCTCAGAAGCCCTCGCTGGCAAGGAGGGAATCCTGGGCCACCTGCAGGGTCCCTCCTCCCTCCTGCTGTTTCTCAAATGGAAATAGAGAGCAGGCCTTCCAGGTCACCTCTGCTGTCGCCAAGCCAGCTCTCCATCCAGCCCTGTCTCACTCCCTATGACTCCCCAGACCTGAGACCAGCCGCACAGCCCACCCCAAAGATCTTCACGTGATTTCATTTTGCATTATGCATCCCAAATGGTCTGCTCCTCACTGGCAAGGCTTGCAGCAAATTACCACTGGTAAAAACAGGAGGCCCTGGGTTTGGAAGCCAGATGCAGCCTTTACTTTTCCGGATGGTGGGGGCTAGAAATCAGCGCTAGGCAGCATCCTGAGCAGGGGAGCCAGGACAGGTCTCCTTGTGCTTTCTCTTTCCAGACACATGTTGAGCATCTCCCGGGTGCTGGGCGCAGCATCTGGGGAGCAGGCATGGGCAATGTTGACTGGGCATACAGAACTGGCATAGGCCGGAGAGAAGAAAAAGAAGTGGAGCAGAGCAGAGGAATGGGCAGTGGAGGAAGGCCTCCAGGGGACCCAAGAAGCAGAAGGAGACAGAGTGGAGATTTCAAAAGGGTTGTCATTCATACTTGGATGCTTTACCCTAGACCCTAAAAAGATACTGATATGTTCAGGAAACCAAGACAACCCAACCCACTTGGACCATCCTGTGAGTGACCATTAAGAAGCCTGAAAATATCAATTGGGGGGGGGCAGACACACTGGGATCCCTGAAGTTTGTGCATTCCTCTGGTGGTGTCCAGCGTGATCTCCTAGAGCTAGACATTGAAAGCCATGACTCAGATGTTCAGGCTCTAGAGGAAAAACTTAGCAGCTCTACAGACGAGCTCTGGCTCTTCCCAGCAGCAGAGGTCAGGAGTGAAAAACCACAGCAAGCCAATGACCACCCATGGATGGCTTGATGTGGTGAGTTCAGAGTGGGCTAGGATATAGACGTCAAAATAAGTGACCCACGGGGATAATGCAGCCTCAGGGATGGTCCTCATGGTACAAATGCAAGTTCCAAGATGCTACACTGTAACATCGTCATCACATGAGCCTGTTCATAGGTATTTATGTACGCTATAGGTGTGCACACATCGTAGCACACATGTGGCGGTCAGAGGATGACTCGCGGGAGTCTGTTCTCTCCTTCCATCATGTGAGCCCAAGGGCTTCTCACGTGTCAGCAGGCATCTTCCCCAGCTAAGCTATGCTCAGGGCATTTGACAGACACGAGAACTGAAGCTGGGAGTTTTGGACACATCCTGGTGTGGATGACAATGCTGAAGATGGCTGAGTTGCAGTCCTGGGGACAGTAGGCCCTGGCTGCATTTCCGTCTATCTCCTTGGTCACCCATGGACATGATTTTTTTTTTAAATACACCTTCTTCTTTAGCTTGTGTGTTCTCTTCCCTTGGTTGCCTCATCTTTCACTTTGAAAAATCAAACAGATTCACATCCACCCAAAATTTCAGGACCAACAGCATCTAAAGCAGCACCGACAACCCTGGCATCAGAAGCGGGGTAGGGAAAGCAGAGTGTCCACACGGGTATGTGGGATGCTGATTGCCTGGTTTGAAGTTGGACTGAGCTGAAGCTCCAGGGGAAGCCAAGAGCTTCTTTACCCCCCACCTCCTCTCTAAAATGGTGGACAGAGAATGTGTGACAGGCTGAACCTAGGGAGAGGAGGAACAAAAGGGACCCATCTTCTCCGGCAGCCATCAGAGCTACTCTGAAGTTCTGGCAATGTCTTTAAGGCCATTTTACAGATTGGGAAACTGAGGTTAAAAGACACAGGGTGAGTTTGCTGTCCTTGTGTCTGGAGACCTTGGCTGGCTTTCCAGACTTAATGCAGTGGCTACTCACAGACCCAGCAAGCCAGGAAGTGAGGCTTCTGCCTTTTTCTTACTAGGGAATCCTAGTCTTCGGGAAATGGGATGGTATGTGGCAGAGAAGGGGAACCCGAATAACGTGGAACTTGAGACCACTAGGAGTCTAGTATTCATGGAGAGGAGAGACAGGGAAGCTGAACGCTAACCATCAGGCAGACAGCTCTGGGCTCCAAGCACAGTTTCCTAAGTGAGATGATCTTGACTGAGGTCTTCCTTAGCACCTCCGTGCCTCAGTTTCTCCATTTGTAAAACGGGGGCTGAAATGGTACCTATTTCACAGAATTCTTGGAGGGTTAAATGTGTTTCTTATGTAATGAACATTCTCCTTCTCTCTGAATCACCTTTCAGAAGGTGTGGAATCTTCCATGACCCTCGGCCAGGAAAATGAGTTTGCAGACCCTAAGGTGCCCTGCCTTATGGTGGACAGAAACGATGAGGATGGACCCCTTTCTGTAGCATCGAATGCGAGTTCCCAGGGGATCACAGGTAGCCCCACCATGGCTCTCTTCTTTGCTCACTGTCAACTATAAAAGTAACAAGAAAGGGGGCTCCCCGCTCCCCTAGAGTTCTCCCCACCCCCCTGCTTTGCTTCTGTAACTCCCACACTCTGAGTCCCCAGACACTGTTGCAATGGCAGGCTCTGCTCAGGTACATAAAGGACACCCTACTAGTAGTCCTTAGCACCCCAAAGATATTACATATATGTCAGCTCAGTCCAGGGTCAGCATCCCAGCATCCCCGAAATGCTGGTGGCTCATGCATATGCAGAAGCGGGTCTCCGGGGTATCACCTCTACCCTCCACCAGACCCAAACGCTTCAGAGTGACATAGCTTTCCCCCAACTCCTTCAGGAGAGACAGCCCTGGCCCCCTCCCATCAGCTGCGTGTGGTAAATGCTTGTGCAACTTGGCAAGGCAGCAACAGGCCAGTTCTGTTCCCGTGGTGGATCTGAGCTCAGAACAGCTGAACCCCGCCAAGAAAGCAAGCTCTGCCGACAGAAGCCAAGAGCTGGAGGCTGGGGAGGGGTGGACCAAGCAGGCAGCTCCCACCCTGAGCTGCTCTTAGACCGGATGGTGGGGAAGGGTCTCCAATCCATTCGGGGTCACAGTTCCCCACTGCTGGATGGCATTTCAAAGCTGAGACCGGGAGGGGGAGGTGCTCTCCCTGGGACTGCTTCATTAGCGGTTTGTATTGTGGAAATCTCTTCATGGAAGTCAGGATTGCAGCAACATGAGCCTTTCATCCAGGGTGGGCATGGGGACTCTGGCCAGGAGCCCCCGATGGAGAATAAGCTGTACCTCCAAAGCTTCTTGTCCTTTCAGATGTGGGTCCTCTCACGCCCCATGGAAAGTCTCCTCTACCTAGACCACTGGGTCAGGCTCAGGAGGCCCCTGAGAAGACTCTGTCTCCTCTCCATGTCCACCCATCTTCTTCAGCTTCTCAGGAGTAAACTCCAAAATGGTGGACTTTGTGGGCCCCGGAGAGCCTAGTGCACTGGGCATGACCCTTTGACCTGTTGGTCTCAGAAGTGCTGCTCTCTGTGGAAACCAGTGCTGCTTCCATTCCTTCAGTCAGAAGGGGTGGGGTGAAGCTTGGCAATATCTTTCCAGGGTTCCCTGAGCTGTAGACACCCCTCGGGTGACAACTTGGAGGGATGGCTGTCCCAGAGCTCTCTCCTTTTCAGATGCATTCTCTCCTTGCCCCAGACCGTCTCCCCCACCAGGGTTGCCTTGGCATCGCTAGCTGTGCCTGCATGGACTGTCTCTTCTCTCCCTCAGTGTCCTCTGTCCTACACGTTGGTCACATTACTTGCCTCAAGACAGCCTGGCTGACCTTCCAAACTGTAATCTGGTGGTGACCTCACACACACAGCAGGCACTGCTATAGATACACAAATCCACATGTGGTACTCCAGTTCTAATGCGGTGCTAGGAGAGATGGGGACTTGAGGGTGATGAGGGTTAGATGAGGTCATGAGGGTGGGCCCCATAATGGAAAGATTAATGCCCGTATGAAGAGAGGCCAAAGGGTGTGCTTCCTTCTCTACCACATGAGGACACAGAGAGAAGACAGGCTTCTCCAAGCCAGAGGTCAGTCTTCACTACTCAGCCAGCACTTCCGTTTACAGTGTCCCAGTTTCTTCCAGAACTAGGAAATAATGATCTCTTGCCCAAGCCACCCACACAGTCTGTAGTATTTTGTTATGAAAACCTGTGCACTCAGCTTTCCATTGCTATAACAAACACCTGAGAGAAATCAACTTAGGGAGAGAGAGGGTTGATTGGGGCTCACGGTTTTAAAGGACTCAGTCCAATGCCCCCATTACTTTGGGATGAAGAACAGATTATGGTGGGGGCACTCAATGAAGCAAAGCCATTTACGTCATGGTGGAGAGCTGTGAGAGAGGGACGGGGGTCCCATCATCCCTTCCGTGGCACGCCATCAGTGACAGACGACTTCTTCAAATTTCCACCGCTTCCTGAAAGTGCCAAGTGGGACTCTCACCTTGAACTCACCAGTCTTTGTGTGGAACATTACAGATTCAAATGACATCACCGTCTGAGATGACCCGCACATCTGCCAACCATTGCTCTCCCTGACATGTTCTGGGTCCCAGCTCTGTGGGATTATGGATGTGCCACTCTCATGCGGATGTCTAACATTCTGCTCTTGGCGGGTGCTTCTAAGGCGGATCTCGTGATTTCCAGCCCTGGTCCTCAGCCCCCACTGAGATCCCATGTCTTGAGCTGGACTTGAGGACTTCCTCCTGGCCACCTCTCACCGGGGATAAGAGGTCCCTTCTAATATTAGACAGCCAGGGGCTGTGTCTTGCTCATACTCTCACGCTGGTCTGGAGATAATGTGTAGTGCTGGGGCTCTCCTGTGGCATTGGCTGCACAGCACCAAGTAAGTCAGCTGCTTGAGGGGATCTGGGACCTTCCGTTCATCAGCATGGGTATCTGTGGGATATCACCAGGAAATTTCAGAACACACAGGGTGACGAGGCTTTGAAATAATTATGAAATAGATCAGCATGGGAAAAACCAGAATTGAGTCAAACCGCTGAAGAGCAGCCCAAATTGCCATCAAACAACAAGAGAAGTGATCAAGAAACCCTAGGAAAGGGTTTTTTCCAACCTAGAGTTAAAACCTCTGCAAGTCAGCAGTGTAGAGAAGGGCTGTGAACTTTTTTTTTTTTTTTTTAATGTACAAGTCTTTTAAGACTGTCTGCCATGCAACCCTTCTGACAAAGCCACTGACGGGTATGCTCTACAAAAGGAGGACAGAAACCAGGACTGTGCAGATCAGAGCCTGTGGGTTAGACAAAGCCCAGAAACTATTCTATCAATAAAGTTTTGCTAGAACACAACTGTGCCCCTTAGTTTGTATTTTGAAAATGGCTGCTTTCCTGCTGCAACGGTTGTTTCCAGTGACAAACAAGGCCAGTGACCCCCAATACCTACTGTCTGACCCTTTGCAAGAAAATACCGTAAGAGATCAACATGAACCAAGAAAACAGGACTAGGCTCTGACAAGATGGAAGATGGAAGATTCTAGAACATGAGCTGTGCTCCCCAAATTGACAAATAACCAGCTGAAGCCGGAGAGGGTGGGTCTCCAGATGCTCATCTCAATAAATTTTAAATGGTAGATGATAGAACAGCACTTTTTTCCTAGTTTTTTAAAGATGTATTTATTTATTTCATGTATATGAGTAAACTGTCACTCTCTTCAGACACACCAGAAGAGGTGATTGGATCCCATTAGAGATGGTTGTGAGCCACCATGTGGTTGCTGGGAATTGAACTCAGGACCTTAGGCAGAGCAGTCAGTGCTCTTAACCGCTGAGCCATCTCTCCAGCCCAAAACGGTACTTCGTAACAGGAGTTCTGAGGGACACTGAACGCAAGGCACAGTGAAGGCAGATCATCTAGGAGAAGCAGGAAGCTCCCACAAGGAAGCCGACTGCTCTGTAACCTTTGAAGACTGGTTCACCTTCCAACAGCGTTTTCAGTCATAGTCCTAGAAAACTGAAAAATACATTCCATTAAAAATTAGACAACCTGGGGGCTGAAGAGGTGGCTCAGTGGCTAAGAGCACAGCCTTCCAAAAGATCCGAGTTTGATTCTGAGAGCCCACATGGTGGCTCACAACCATGTGTAACTCCATTTCCAAGGGATCTTAGCCACTCTTCTGGCCTCCACATGTACGAGACACACATGTGGAGCACAGACATACATGCAGGGGAAACACCCATACACATAAAATGCAAATTTTGAGTTTTAAAAAAATTGGACAACCGTTCAGACAGTGAAACAGAAAACAAAGACCCCATGTTCACACACACACACACACACACACATGCATGCACACAGGGATGCACATATGTGCACACACACACACATGTGGGAAAGTAACTCTCAGGCTGAGAAGATGGCTCTGTGGGCGATAGACACGCTGCATAAGCCTGAGTTCCCGAGTTCAGATCTATAGCACCTGTGTAAAAAGCCAGGTATAGTTGCACATGCCTGTAACCCCAGGGCTGCCAGCCTAACTCCAGGTTCAGTGAGAGACCCTGTTTCAAATGAGTAAGGCAGAGAGGGCTAGAGCAAGACAGATGTCCTCCTCTGGCCTCTGCACATGCACACAGGGGTGCACATACATGCACACACACATGCACACACATACACCACATAACACTTGTACACATATGTACCTAAACCACTCAATATACATATGCACACATACCACACACATATGTATACACATATGCATACACATGACATACATATGCACACACACCACACAAATACATGTATGCACATACACACATGCACATACACCACACACACCACACAGGTAAATGTATACATATATACCACACACATATGTATGCACTTATATGTACATCACCGTGCACACATAGTAGAGCTCTCCATAGAAGGACCATGGGTAACACACAAACAGAAAAGTCAATAGCGTCTAATTCAGAATCTCATGTAGAGACATGAGCTAAAAGAAACAGCATACAGAACTAATGGCCTTGGCTGTGGAGGATCAGCAGGGGGCAGGGCTCTTCTGTTTTTTTTTTTTTCATAGAAGCTTTATTGTGTTATTTTTAGAGCCAAAGACATATGTTTCGTTAATAAAGTAGATGATATGTCTCCGAAAATTAGATCACTCCTCACTGTCAAACACTACACAGCAGCCAAGTATGGTGGTGTATGCCTGTGATCCCAGAGACAGAGACAAGAGGATTGCAAGCTCAAGACCAGGTTGGGTTCTGTGGAGAACTCTTGTCTCAGAAGAAACAAAACACATGAAGAAGGCGGGCAGTGGTAGCGCACGCCTTTAATCCCAGCACAGGGGAGGCAGAGGCAGGCGGATTTCTGAGTTCGAGGCCAGCCTGGTCTACAGAGTGAGTTCCAGGACAGCCAGGGCTCCACAGAGAAACTCTGTCTTGAAAAAAACAAAAAGCAAAACAAAACAAAAAACAAACAAACAAACAAAAAAACACCGTGAAGAGAAGAAATAGGGGCTGGGTGTGACTGCATGGCTCTGCTCGAGATGGCCACCAAGTGGGTTTGGGGGGAGAGATGGTTTTGAACTTGACCCTTTGTAGGAAGAATCAGCTGTGCAGGGGGACAAAAGAAGGGACCATAGAGGGCTACTACATAGGCGAATGACATCAGGAAGCTGAGTGTGGAGTTCTGGAGGGATGAAGGTAAATGGAGAAAAGGAGGGGGGTCTGTGAGATTTAAGGAGACTTGAGGAGACATATAAGCAGTGTGGGCTTATGGCTTACAGACGGGATGGAGCCCAGAGGGAACCACAGAGCTGGTAAGCTCTTCTCAGAGACACTGTGAGGAGGCCAGGGGCTGGAGTAGCTCAGGTACCAGGGAACATCAAGAGGACAGAGAGCCAGGGGATGAAGCTCCAGGTCCTCATCCCCACTTGCAGCCTCCCTGATAGAAAGCAGAGGGACTTGTTCCTGACAGGGTGTCATCTGTCACTTTCCCTGCGCTCCTGGTCCACTTTCAAAGCAATTGACCATCTCCTCTCCATCTCTCCTGTCACTCCCTAAACACTGAGAGATCAGAAATGTAATTAGGAACACAGCTCACCAAGGGCCAACCTCTCCATCCCTCCCTTTTGTCTGACAGCCTTCGCTGTAGAGCTGGGGTCTCCCAGATGGGCCCTGACAGCAGCCTTGCTGAGACTCTACTGCCCCGCCCCCTCACTCCTGCCTGAGTCTCCAACCCTGTTGGCAAGCTGGATACTGCCCCCTTAGAAGGGGATGTGCATAGCTTCACCACCCCTGCCTGGGGGACTCCTGCCTCCTTCCATAATGCTTTCTTAGGCCAGTCTCAATTATGCCAGTGTCTGCGAGGGGCTCAAAGGCTCTCTGGCAAGAATAATTAAGAAATCCCTGCTTTCTCTGGGCAGTGGTGGTGCACGCTTTTAATTCCAGCACTTGGGAGGCAGAGGCAGGCGGGTTTCTTAGTTCGAGGCCAGCCTGGTTACAGAATGAGTTCCAGGACACCCAGGGCTACACAGAGAAACCCTGTCTCAA
>NC_034592.1:78725903-78759564 GCF_900095145.1 Mus pahari
CCTGCCTCTGCCTCTCAAGTGCTCGGATTAAAGGTGTGCGCCACCACTGCCTGGTTTAATATTCTTATACAAATGATTTACACTGCCTGTTCCTCCACAAATGTCAGTAAAGATAGAATGAAACGACCCCCTATTTCTCAATGAAACTTAAAGACAAAAACAAAAACAAAAACAAAAACTTCAAATACAGGGACTGCAGCTTGTACTTCATAGTACTTCCCAGGTGAAATTAGAAGACTGGGGTTCAAATCTGACCTTTGTCACCCTCTGACTGTGTGACCTTGGGAAAGCCTCCCTCCCCTCTCTGGGCCTGTTTCATCAAAGGCATAGAAGTGCACCATTCACGTCCTGGGCTTTGCAGACAGTGACCATCAGGGGCTTTGTAAATTATCAAAGGTTCACCAGACGCTAACTGGCTCATTATGATTAGTTAGCCAACACTCAGGTTGTCGAGCGAGCACTTAAAGCGTTTACATAAAGAGCTTCCAACCACCTTAGGGCTGAGATTTCACCACACAGCCTGCCCTGGCCTCCCACTCGCTCACACCACCCAAGGAGAGTGGTCCAGAAAGAGGGAAGAGTTGGGGAAACCGAGGTCCTCGGGGAGTCCTTTGGCCTTGGCCATGGGGCGGAGCTGGGAGTGGTACCCAGACATCCCGACGGCCCAGGCGGGGCCAGCAGGGAAAGGGCTGCTTGATGTGGCTTAGGCATTGTTCAGCCTGGGCTTCTGTTGTCTGGGGCTTTGTGTTTGGGTCCTTGTTCTTTTCTGTGTTCCCTTTAGCAGGGGTGAGGAGGCCTGGGCACTCAGTGGCATTATTTAGAGACTCTTTGGGGTCTCTGAAAGCCCCATCCAGGTCATAGTGACTTCTCCCTGAAAGGGACGGGGGCAGAGTAGGGGGCAGATTTTGTCTGGAAGTCTCCCCAAACAATAATAATAACCCCTTCCCCAGAGAGGCCACCTCAAGACCCAGGTGCTTCTTGGATGATCAATAACCAGTGTATATATCCTGAGAGTGGAGCCCATTGCCAATCCTCATCCCAAATCATTTCTTCAAAAGCCGTGTTCATTGTGTTGTGTGGATATGAGGATTCCAGAGTTGGATTTAAACAAAAATTTTAAAGAGAAAACTCAAATCTCCCAGTGTGTGCTTGCTAAGTGGGAGACTTCTTAGGCCCTCCATGTAATGTTCTGGCTGTCCACAGCAGGCTACTGAGTCAGGGTTTATTTATATTTTATTAATATATTCTTTGTGTTTTCCACCTTCCTGTTTTATGTGGAGGAGGCTTTGCCAAGAAGATTCTGCGTCTTTACATCCCTAGAATCACTCTAAACTCCTTTGGAGGCCTGTACCCAGAGGGTCGAGAAGGATAGGAAGCAGGTAGTGAGGAGGGAAGAAAGCTCATCGCGCCTGGGCTGCGCACGCACGCAAGCACGCACGCACACGCACAGATGCACACACGCACGCCTTCCTTCACGGTAGGACACCCACCCTTTGCCATTCTTCTTCTTACCACAGTGACTGGCTGTGTGGGGTGAGTGAACACTGAGCTAGTAGCCAGACCTTTAGTCCCATCCCTTAAGTGGCTACCGTTGCCCGATTCAGCCAAGGACCCAGGAAGTAAAACATGTCTTTCAGATCAACTGGCAGGAGCGGAAGAGGGCTCCACTGGAAGGATGCTGGTGGCCAAGCCTGACATCCTCAATCTGGTCATGTGGGACCCACGTGGTAAAAGGAAAGAACCCATTCCTGGAAGTTACTCTGTGACTCCCACATACACAATATAGCATGCGCCCACGGCAAATAAATAAATCAACATGAAGACACTAAAGAGGGGTAGTGGTGGCTTGGGTGTGTGTCCTAAAACAAAACTTTTAAAACAATAAAGTGAACTTGAAGTTTATTAACATAAATATCTCTTTGGACTTTGTCCTTCACAACAATAGCTACAAAATTGGAGGCTGGAGTTATTTTCCTCCAAGTCTGTTTAAATCCAGGCATAAGCTGGTTTTCTATACTCATCCGTGTGTCAATCAGTGTTGCCTGACCAGCCTCCGGTGATTGGTTCCCCACCCACAGCCAGCATCCCCTGGACTATCATGGTCACTCTAGAGACTCCAGTCACACAGAACTGGGCCTTCCAGGTGCTTCCCACGCCTTTGCCTCTAAGTGAATATTGCCCATAGCTCTGTGGCAGCCAACCAATCATAGCCCGAGCTGCTCCGCGGGCTCCGTGGAGGTGGCTGCATTGTCCACCACTTAGATTTTCTGAAAGCGGGTCATAAATAAAATAAATTAACCTTAAAAAATATATATATCCAGGTCACATTAGCTTTCTTAATGCTGAGACAAAATAGTTGACATGAACTATTTAAAGGAGAAAAAACTCGTGTTAGCTCACAGCCTCACAGGTTTGAGTCCTTCACTGCAGGGAGGTTGTGATGGAGCACAGCAGATCACTTCCTGGTAGAGGGAGGGAGGAAGGGAAGGACAGAGGGAGAGGGGAGAATATGATTGCTTAGCTGGCTTCTTCCTCTCTCTCTTTTATTACATCAGTACCAGCTGAGCCTTTGAGATATTTGGGGTGGTGCTGGCCATGTTCAGCAACCAGCTTCCCACTTACGGGAAACACAGGTCCATCCCGTGGACTGTTTGCCTATCTCCCCAGTGCTTCTCAATCTAGTGAACTTGACTTGACAAGATTAGTCCTCCTGATCCCTCCCCAATCCCATTATCTGGCAGGTATCAGATCTCTTCCCCAAAATAAGCCTTCCTTTGTAAAAACTGGTGTGTGTGTGTGTGTGTGTGTGTGTGTGTGTATGCGTGTGTATATGTGTGTATGTGTATGAATGTGTGTGTATGTGTGTGTATGTGTGTATATATGTGTGTATGTGTGTGTATATGTGTATGTGTATGAATGTGGTGTAAGTGTGTGTATGTGTGTATATGTGTGTGTTTGTGTAAGTGTGTGTGTATGTGTGTATATGTGTGTATATGTATGTGTATGTGTGTATGTGTGTGTGTGTGTGCGCTCACACACACATGCGTATGTTTCTATGTGCATACCACAGTGACCACATGGAAGTCAGAGAAACTTTTGTTCGACTTCATTCTCTCCTTCTACTATGTGGGTCCTGGGAATAGAGCCCTTACCTGATGAGCCATGTCTCCAGCCTCAGAATTGAAGTTTTTGGAAGTTCCCTTGGCCACACCTTCCTTGGGCAGAGCCCCGACCTTTTCCTGCCCACCTCTCTCAGGTTTTCTCCGTGGGAAGGGCCGCAGAGGGTTCCCGTGTTTAGAAGATAGGAAAGAAGGGTAATGTTGCTTCCGTTTCAAATCTGTGTGTTACAGGAGGCGCAGAGAAGGGACAGTCAGGAGCTGACAGATGATGGGGCCTCATCCCTACCCACCAAACACCAGCCCAGGGCCCGTTCCTGTCCCCAGGGCACCTTGAGACCAGCCGCAAGCTTTGCAGTGGGGAGTCTGGCTTTCCTCTCCAGGAAATGAAGTGACCTCCTTTCTCTTCCCACCCTGGTCTTTTCCTGAGCCTTGCTCTAAGCCCCCCACCATAGGAAACAGGATTTACAAGCCAGCTGCTGTAATCCCTTCAAAATGAGCTTTGGGGCTATAGGGACTCTCGGGGCGTTTCATTTATTCAAAACAATATTCCTGGCTCAAAAGCTAAGATTTCACCATTCTCAGGAGGAGTCTTGGGAGACGGAGGGTGGCCCAGGGACCTGGGGCTCCCTTGGGTATAAGAGGACACACTCTTTTTTTTTTCCATGCTTCCTGGACCGGCCTCTGGATAGGCTGTCTGTCCTGAGTGCAGCCCTCTTTCCTGTTGTACCCCCACCCAGAAAAAAACGGTCCTTTCTCCAAACAACTGCCTCTGCTTCTAAAAAGGAAGCTTTAGCTAAAGGTATCACTCATAGGCATTGTTTTCCTAGCATGCTCCAGGTTCCACCCCCAACAACTTCTTCTCCCTAAAAGGAGAAAGTTCAAATAGAAAGACAGCCCTGCCCCAGGAATTCCCTTACTAAAATAGGCTCCAAGGAGGAGGTGTGAGATCCTGAGGTGACAAAGTCTCCAGGAAAGGCAAGATGGGGAGGGACAGGTGCAGAAAGGTGCCTGGGGACCGGGGAAGGGGTTGGCCACTTAAAACAAACCCTGTGAAGCCTCTCTTAGCGTCTGTGGAGCAGTTTCCTGGGAAGTTAAACTCTGGTCAAGCCTGAGTTCACCAGGCAGTCCTGTTGTCTCCCTACATTAAAAAGACTCACTAGGCAGGGCCACCACCAGCTCCACTCAGTTGGTCTGGGACTTCCCTGGTTGTAGTGCCTCCCAGGAAACCTCTCATTCCCAAATAACCAGAGATGATTGGTCACCTTAAGCCACACCCACTGCATCATGGCCCTGCCTCCTTAATACCCTCATCTATACCCACCCCAGAGATGATTGGCAGATTTGAGAAAGGGGATCTCTAACTTTTATGTTTGCTGGTTGATGCATGTGTGTATTGTGTGTGGGAGGGGGCACATGTGCATGCACTTATGTGTAGAATTCAGAGGTCAACTTCTGCACTTCTTGTATTTCGAGACACGGTCTTTCGCTGACCTCGAACTCATCAGTTTGGCAAGACTGGCTAGCCAGGGGGAACCCCAGGGATCTGCCTATCTCACTTCCGGTGCTGGGATTACCAGTACATACCACCATACCTGACTTTTTAAATGTGGCTTCTGGGAATCAAGCTCTGGCATCCATGCTGACACAGTGCTTTACCAACTGAGCTATCTCCCCAAAGCAGTTATGGATAAGACATTGCCTAAGGGGACTCAGCCATGTTCTAATAAAACTTTATGCAGAAAGATGGGTGGGTTGCAAGTTGCTGAGCTCTGAGAAAGACCACACCATGACCTTCCTCACACATGGCCTCCCTCATCACCTCCACCTCGGCCACCGGCCACCAACAAGAACAAGAACACAGAGATAACTTGAGACTGCCAGCATGCACACAGCTGGATTTCTCCCCACCCCTTACACGGCACGTGTATTCCTAAGGACCCTGGGGCAAATATGCTGGATCCGTCACCAAAAAAAGAGTCAGGCTGTCTTCAAGCCACACAGGGCCTTCCAGGCTCTGAAGGATGCCATACTCTCTGTGTCCATCGCATCCCAAACCCAGATGGGACAGAGGGGATGGATTCTGGTAGTTTCTCAAAGAGGAAAAGACCCAGCAATCTCCCCGAAAAGTCTCTGTACTGCCTGCTAGGTCCACCTCCCATTGGAAGATGGAGGCTGAGCCTGAACTCTTCCACATACATCTCGGGCCACAATAGCCGGGGATCTGAGGATAGAGAAGTTTTGACATAGTCACACGGCAAGAGAGCGGTGAAGTCTTCACCACATTATCATCATCCTATCAAAGGTCTCATTAACAGGCATCAAGTAGTGGATGACCAGGTCTGGGGAGTACCTGTCTGTCTGCCTTGTGTGGGACTCACATTTTCCTCAGCCCCAAGGGACAGAAAAGGCTCGGGAGTTGGTCTGGGGGGTCATTTGGCCTCGGGCCCTGACTTCAGCCAGGAGACAACTTCTTATCCTATGTTGCATCTCTTATGGTCCCATGGACTGTCCTGCACAATCCAGTCTTGCTATTTATCAATCCCAGTGAGCACTGGAGCAAACAGAAACATTTGTCCTGATTGCTACCCACCCACCTCTCCTTGCTAAAATGTCTACGGGAGGCATAGGTGGAAGGTAAGGGCTGAGGCAGTCAGGACAGCCATACCCTAGGATGCCTCCTTGAGGAAATAAAAGGATTCTCTGTCATTCTAGCTGCATAGAGAAACAAGCAGACACTCTGGCTTTGAAGACGGTGACCTGTGCTCATCCTGTCCAAGGCTGAAGTCTTCCCCACTCATCCAGAGACTATTGGAGGGGCAGAGAAAGGCTTTGCCTCAGCCATGGAAAGAAGAGGGAGAGCAAGACCACATCAGCCTACTGAGAGGGAAAGAAACCACCAGAACCAAGAACATACATGTCAGGAGTGGCAATGAACAGGCAGCACAAGCCTGCAGCCGTCCCTTCACGGGTGACCTGTGAGCACGTGATCGCCCCCGCAACCCCAGTTCTCATTCTTCCCAGATATGGTGAGATATCAGGCTGGTGTGTGTGCAAGCCAAGTGCTTGTGTGTGTGTGTGTGTGTGTGTGTGTGTGTGTGTGTGTGTGTGTGTGTGTGTGATGGTCTGCATAGGTCCCAGACATCTGTGCCTACAGCCTTAGCCGAAGCTACTCTATACCAGCTTGTGGTGGGCTGGCTATCATATACCACAACAGGATGCAGCCCCTGTACACAGGGCCTCCAACTTACCCTGCAGCTTCTACAGATGCAGGAGATGAACCACCCATGAGTGATAGTAGCTGCTTATTTATCTGCCCTGACCTGAGGGTTCCCAGGGTGATAGTGGTTGCCATGGCGTCACAGGTGAAGATGCTGAGAAGGAGAGCCTCTGGATGTCTCACAGCTCATGTGCCCTCAGAGGAGAAACCAAGCTTGTGCAGTCTGGTTCTGGGCCACAGGGGTATCTTGATCTACTTGATGGCCATGATAAACAACTTGGACTTCGGGCAGGGGTGTCTTCAACAATAGACATGGATTTTTTCAGAAGGCCAAAGTCAAGCTTCCAGCAGGAGTGTTGCTCAGCAACACCCTCTTCCTGGCCTTAGATGACTGGCCTCTTTCCTGTGCTTCCCTATGACCTTTCCTGAGAGGTGAGGGGGGAGAGGAGTGACAGGGAGAGGGGGAGGGGAAGGGAAGAGAAAGGAGAGAGGAAGAAGAGAGAAAGCTACCTCTGTCATAGAGTCAGGCCCTACATAGCTGAGAATGACCTTGAACTTCAGACCCTCCCATCACTCCTCCTGAGTGGAATTACAGGTATGCAGCACCAAGCCTGGTTGATGAGGCTGGAGACCGAACCCGGGGCTTTGTGCATGCTAGGTAAGCCCTCTGCCAATTGAGCTACGTCCCTAATCTACTTTCTTTTCATATAAGGACACCCATCCTCTTGGCTTAAAACACCATCTTCATCCCTTCCTCTAACCTTGAGTCTATCTTCAAATACAGTTTCATGACAGTTAAAGCTTCAAGAACCTGAACTGAAGGACACCAGGCCACAATCAGTATCTATCCAGCCATTAACCTCCTGAGCCAAGGCACCTTTCAAACCGTGGACCGCAGGGTCATCCACAGGCTCAGAACTGAGCTGGACCTTGGGCCACAAGTCATTCTCCAGAGCCCCCGCTCCTCTTCCCAGAAAGGCCTCGAGGACTGGCCTGTTCTTGATGCATTCTTAAAGCTCCAAGCCTGGGGAGGAGCACAGGAGGGAACTGTGACCACAGAAGCGTCTTCCCCCAGGCATGTTCTAGTTTCCCAGAAACGCTAAGCCCCCATCGTCCATGGTGTAATCTCACTTCATCGCCAACCAACCCTGTCTCCCACTCTGGGGTGGCTTCCAAGCTTACTTCCTATGCAAATGTTCCTCACAAGGACCCCATCTCTGAATTCACCGCTGTGGGATCCGTAATGAGTCAGGGCCCCTCCAAACAGCATACAGTTCTGAAAGAAGAACCTGACCCAGGACTCTCATCTTCAAGTTGGCACTGCAAAGCTCAGGGGCAAGGTCTTACCTGGCCCATGGGAGCTCTATGAGATTTACCTCACTTGTCCCCTGACCATCGCTGGGTCCCTCCTTGGTTTTATACGTCCCTGATGTGCTCATGTGAAAGCAAATGCTAGGCTGAGCATGAGCGCGTTCGCTGCTCCTGATCGGGGTCTATGATGCTTCAGACGCCCCTCTGTGTGTCTAGAGCCTCTCCACAGAGCTGTGAACCAGACGGAATCTGGCCAGCACCCCTACTGACCCACCAAGACCTGGTAGACATAAGACTCACGCTTTCTCGGCTTGAAAAAAAAAAGGGGGGGGGAAGGTTCAGGGCTTTCCCCCTGGGGCTCCTCTGACTAACCGAGGGCCATTTCACTCCAGAAAGCTCCTCGGAACTTGGAAATGACAGAAACCTGCTGATCCTGCGCTCACCCTCCTGGGCCTGTCTGTGGCAGCCACTGATAGTGGGGGACACTGTGGTGACCAGCTTTTCTCTTTCCCGCCAAGGAGAGCTGGCAGATTCCTCATAACTTAAGTCTCTCAGCCCGTGGCCCTTTCTTTAACATCATAAATTTAAAAATGTCCTTTTATTGAGAGAGAGAGGAGGGGTGGGAGAGGACTAGGAAGGGAGAGGGCGACTATAAACAAAGACTAAGAGTTGTTTAATGGACAGCATAATGAGGCCTCAAGGAACGAGCCTGGCATTGATTTCCCTGACATTTCACCTATTAAATTAAGAGCTTCATAAGGAAGAGCTCGGATTTTCCTCCTCCTCCTTCTTTTCAATCAATTAAGATTCTTTACTGGAGAACAAAGCTGCTATTGTCTGAGCTCGGAGGAGGAGCTGAGTGGCTCTTGAGGGGGCAGGGAGCCTGGGGGTACAAGGTATCTCTTGATTTGAGAGGTTCAGGCCAAGACCCAACTCTGTGAGCCACTTCGGAAGGGATGTGTTGCATTACCTGGTTCTGCCCCCCCCCCCCCAATCAAGGCTAGAGCCAAGACAAGTGGAAGATTCCTTCAAGCAATCCTGCCAGGAGAATTCAGATGGGTCTGCAGTGGGATGAGCCTCTCATCACGGATCTTGACACCTAATGCTGTCGGGTGGGGAGTGGGTCCATTTAACAGATAAGGAATCCAAGGTGCCCAGAGGCTAATGCTCTGCTGGAGACCATGTCTTATGTTTCTGTGGCAAAGTCAGAACCCTCCCCCGCTCCCTGAAGCCCACAGGTTACACTGTCAGTGTCAGCACTGTCCCCGGTCCCAGGGCGGTGTGTGTTGCCACAGCTTCACTGTTTGACCAACTGCCCCCCACCTATTTCCATATAAGTCTCATTCCTAGCTCATCCCCAAATAGGTGTGAATACTCACTAACACGCCCTGTCAGAGATGAAACAGGAAATGGAAGTCACAGGGTCAACCATGGGGGAAATCAGCCACATGTGGCAGCTCATGAACCTATTAGTATGGCTTAGCCACTGATGCCAGTGGGTGGACTCAGCACCCCGGGCAGACCTGCACTTTCCAGGCCTAATAAATAAACCAGGTGGGGCTCTCTCTGCCCACTAAGAACCTCACTTTCAGTCACAGTACAGTATCTAACAGGATTAAAGCTGCTAGGTACTGAGAGGCCTACTGTGGGCCAGCCCACCGACCAGTCACCCATCTTTCCTGGTGTCATTGCTGAAGATGCTGTTGTAGTCTGTTTTCATCTTATACATGAAAAAAAACAGAGTCACAAGGAGGTTAAAAGGATGGACCTGGGGTCCTATAGGCAGCTAGCTTCTTTTCTATGCCTGTGTACCTCCAGAGCCTATGTTGTTTCCACTGCCTGGTCTGTTCAGGGTCAGCAAACACCTAAATGTACCCTGTCCTGATGCCACACAGGGCTTGGCTGAGGATGCCCCTTTAAACTCATCAGGAGAAAGACCCTATTTCGGGCACCGTCTATGGTAACAGCATCCCCGTTTTTCTTCCAGGAACTGTCCAGCCTTCATTCTGAGCTGAGGAAGTGGACAGCTATCTGTCTGATACATCTTGGTCCCTCGAGAGCAAAGTCATGAACTTGAGCCTTTGCATCAGCCACAGTGCGTCAGGGACAGTTCCGAATGGCAGGTGGCCCTGGACTGAATTAGACCTGGCCTCTGAACACCAAGATGACATGAGACCAGTTGTTCCCTGAGGTGGACAGCTGGATTTTTTTTGTTGTTGTTGTTGTTTTTGTTTTTTTGTTTTTTTGTTTTTTTTTGTTTGTTTTGTTTTTTAATCTTCAGGACACCTTAGCTCCTAGGGGACAATCTCATTGCCTTGGTGACAGAGGAGGGCACATAATATGTGTCTATACCTTACAGTGTATGCTATCCAGTCCAAAGTGAACCAGAGACCTGGGCATGGAATCCAGGCAAAGAAATCAGCGCCTTTGCGAGTTTGAACTACGCTGACAGAGGCAGAGTGTCTCTTCCTCAGGACCCCAAGACACCACCACAAACACATCCTCCACTTGTAGCTGGTTCTTTGCTACCCTGAGGAGAAAAAGCACTCCCTCTGTGAAGGAAAGCAGACCGGGGAGGTGGAAGAGGCAAAGGAACTGGCTACGAACAAGCCAGGGAAGTCTCCTTTTAGCTCCATCCGGGTTATATTCAGTTGCTGCCACTTGCCTGGAGGACTTTCAGGGACACATCTCAGGCTCTCAGCTAAACAAGGGTTGGATTCTGTTTTTGACAGCTGCCACACCTCCTGAAGGACCAGCCACTGTCTCCAGGCTCTGATGAGCTCAGAGCTCTGTGTGGCCCCACCCTCCCAAAGCTGCTTTTCCCATCTCACACACCTGGCCATGGTGCGCAGAAGAACACAGATAGGCTGTGAAGGGGGCCCTTTGGGACCCAGAGACTAGGCAAGCCAAGCCAGGGCAAGAAAGAGCCAGATTTGACTACTTCCGGGAAATATTTTCTTTTAAACAATTATAAAATTGTAAAATATCAACACAGTGATCTTTTTGTTTGTTTGTTTATCTCTCCAGCTGTGACCTTTGCCAAAGGATGATTTTTCCAAGTTCACCTGCTTCTTTACTCATAGCAGAGATGGTCTGAAAGGCAAACTTAGGAGTAGCCTGGGGCATGGGACTAAAGGGAAGCACAAAACAGCTCCGGGGAAGAGAGGATGTGGTCCTCATCTCCTCCCCTCCGGCGCCCTGCCAGATCTCCTGTCTCCTCAACACAGTTCCTAGCTCGGTGTGTGTAGATGTTGCCTATGGGCAACCCTTTCCCCTCATTCCCTCACAGCCTGCTTCACAGGACTTCCTCTTCCTGCTTCTGCTTCCTGTTACTCCGACATGGCCTCAGCACCACTCCAAGGCATAGCTGCATTTAACCCAGCTGCTGTAGTGTTAGACATGGACTCGGTTCCAGCAACAAGATAGACGACATCCCCACTGGGGATCCCAAGTGTCTACAGGGTGACAGACAGCAAGGATATGCCTCTCTTCTTCCACTGCCATGTCTGTCTAAGGTGCCCCCCGCTGACAGCGTGAGAGGACTCACCTAGAAAGGAGGCCCCTGATACTCTCTGAGGACTCACCACTTGCTCACTGGCCCCCAAACCCTGTCCTGCCTACCTCAGGACCTTTGCACGTACACATGAAGTTTCTCTGCCGATGACCGTTCCTCCTGAGTTCACTGGCCTGAGCATCTCTCTATACCTAACCAGAGTCTGTGCTTAAATGTCTGCTCCTTAATGCGCCTAGCCCTGCACAGACATGATTCGCCAGGATGGGAAAGGAGATCTGGCCGGGCACCCTCCTCTCAGAGGAGAAGGATGGGGGCATGGGGAGGGATTGTGGGGAGGTGTCCAAGAAGAGGGCAGCAATCGGGATGCAAAATGGATAAATTAATGAATTAATTAAAAAAGTCTGACTCCTCTCTTTGTCATTGTTGTTGTTGTTGTTGTTGGGGGGTTTACAGTTTTTGGTTCTTGTTTGTTGTTGTTTGTCTATCTGTCTGTTTGTTTGTTTGCAATGAGGGGTCTTAACTGCATAATGTTATACACTTTATCGTGGCCTGATGATGTCACTGCATTCTGAGAAATGTGTGATTTAATGATTTTTGTCATTGTACAGATATCATAGAGAGAAGCTGGCAAAACCTAACTGGTACAAAGGAACAGCCCAGCCACACCCAGGGGATGTGGAAGGTACTGTCATCTATGTGGTCTATGCAGCCTGCTATTGGCCAGGAGACCTACATGGCACATCGCTGGTATACCCCCCTATAATGTGTGTTTAATATCTGCATGCACTGTATTTGTATATAATATAAGTCATATATATATATATATGTATATATATATTACCATATGCACAACCCATTAGTACATACATGCACACAGCATACATCATTCACACACACACACACACACACACACACACACACATCAGCATGTATTTGTTTATTATTGGTCTTTCATATTGGTTCCTAGAAAGCAGGAACTTTGCCTCTAACTGTATTAGCGCTCGCATTAGCGTGCATGGCCCTCAGAGGTGCCCAGTGATATGTGACGGACTGTACAGGATTGTACAGGCAAGAAGGAATTCCTGTATCTCGGAGATGTCCCGGGACTTCTCGGCAGGAGCTCCTGTTGCTAGAGGAGCAGGTTTGAAGCTAGCAGTGTGGGGTTCTGGTTTCTGGTGCCTTCAAACTTTTTCCTTACTCCCTCACTTAGATGAATCTTGCTGCTGGCCTCCAAGGGGCCAAGCTTGGTAGCAGTTCCCACTCCTGTTCCTGAGCACTAAGGCAAAGAAAGGAAACTGGAAGCTTGGTGACAACAACCCTGGGCTTCTCCTGCCTCTCTCCCCAGGCTCCCCCTTCAAGGAGAGAACTCACAGCAACCCACCCCTCTTGTATACTCACAAACGTTCCATAGTTAACAGCAGGGCTGCATGGATTGAGGTGAAAGCCCCGGCATGAATGACAGATAATTCTGTCTCCTGAGTCCCTGATCCATCACAAGCAGACCAGATACTGGCCTTGATTGGTTAAATGAGGTGTGCATCATTGCTTAGCCCTGCGAGAAATACATATCAGTTATCTACAGATATAGCCATGATCCTCCCCTTCCATGTTGATTTAACCACAAGACCAAGAAGCCACTGGGGGAGGGGGCTGAAGAGGTATACAGGGGTCCCTTTCTGCAGGTGGAAGTGTTCGATTCATTGCTGACCCTCCCCAAGTGAGGCCAACCTCCCTCACCTTGCAAGTCCCTGTACCCCATAAGCATCTTACTTAGGTAGGGGCATACGGATCTCTCGCTACTGACCTTCCAAAATTTTTGTCCCAGGTCTGACCCTTTCACTGCCCACAGGAAGTACCTTAGGTCTTGGGTTCATCCCTCCACCAGGCTGGATTTCAACTGAAGGCATTAGGCCTGCTAATCGCCTGTAATCACCTTGTTTGAATTAGCATAGCAAGAGCTTCCGACTGAACGGTCTGTGATTCCTAATAACCCTTGGTGGTTTTAATTATGGCCCCTGGAATGCACGGCCCCTGGTCCCAGATTCATTAGGGAAAGGTCCTGGAAACCGCAGGATGGGCGTGATTCCTGACTTCCCCTCACAGACACAGAGTGAGGAGAGGGCATCTGGCTACTCCACTCACCGCTTAAGTCTCCTTTGGTTCTATTTTTAAACTCATCGTGGGACAGAGAGGCTGCACCTGCCCCACCCACCCTCAACCCTGCTTCCAGAGACCAGTGTCCTACTACTCCCTATCCGTTCTCACTCGGCTTCGGAGCCTGCTGTCTTCTTTGGGTGGAGACTGGATCCCCTTGGCATGTGCCAAAGCTGATGGCTTTCTTACGGGCATCTCACAACTTAACAAACCTCACAGGAAGCTGGGAGCTGGCTCAAGGGTACTTGGCAGAGCTGTGCATCTCTACGTCGGAGGTGCAGACCATGTGCAGATGCACAGTTGGATTCAGTGGCTCTGGGTTGGAGCCAGTCACCCTCATTCCTAATCAACCATCGGACTGTGATCGGAGTCGCAAGCTGCTAGTGTCGGGGGCCGTCAAGAGCACCAGCGTCCTCCTCTGTCTCACCTGGATCGAGCTGGGTCTGATGCCAATCTTGCTTCTACCTCATCTCTAGGCAACAGCACACACTACTCAGACAGAGGCACCAGTGTCCCAAGAACCCCATCTGGGGAAGTACCGGGAAGGATCCTAGCTCAACCGTGAATAAAGGAAGATTGCTCCAAGCTTGGGAGCTTGGGCAGGGAAACAAGAGCCAACATCCCTGTCCTAGTAGAAAAGGGGCCACCATTCCAAATCTGGCTTGTCCTAGCTAACAAATGGCCTTGTGTCCTGTCCTCCATGCACAAGGTTTTAACTGCTTGCCAGAGGCTGCCATCCCTCGTAGATCAGCCTTGAGGAAGGAGGGCTCGTGTCCAGCAGTGCACCCATAGAAGGGGCTGAAACAAACACCTGCTGGAAAGACGCACAGAGCACTTGACTACCACTCCTGTATCTGGCAGTTCTCACATCCCTCCTCCCTGTATGAAGTGCTGTGAGGACGCTTTTTCTGTGAATCCTCTTGTGATGCTATTACAGACCTGACTGTGTAGACATAATTGAGATTGAGTCTCCATGGTCCAGGACAGGAACTAACTAACCCATGTGTGTTGCTTGAATGAATCCCGTCGAGATAAAACCCACCCCAACCCTGAGCTACCAACCCCTAGTCAGGAAGGGTGGCATGTGAACTTATGGTTTCATGGAGGAGTTGTTTTTAATTAATACAAAAACACTTACTAAGCACAAACCCAGCATGATGCAGGCCTTGTGGCAGGTGCTGGGTGCTGGGTGCCAAGTGCTAGGTGCTGAGTGCCAAGTGCTAGGTGCTGGGTGCTGAGATCAGGAGAAGATAGAAATGGTTCATTCATATATCTAACAGCTCACCGTTTGGGCTCATAGGTTCATGAGTATCACAAGGTTTTGGCCCAAATAAAGTCAGGGAGTTGGAGGACCCAAACGTCCCTGGAAAGTGACACCTGGAAGCCACCTTGTCCCAAGATGACACCTGGTTCTATAGATCATGACTAGTAGGAGTTGTCCCTCTATGCAGGTGTCAGGTCTCGTGTCCCTATCCTGGGAGAGTACATGGACAGGGGCAGAGCTTCACTGTTCCTGAGGCAGGGTTGACCCTCTGACCTCAGGGCCAAGGAGAATTCTGTCCACCCAGAGTTAGCTTCAGCTGCCCATCTGTGGCCCACCCCACTGCAAGGTCCCAATTAGCTCATTTCCCTGGCCCTGTGGGCCATGCAGCACCCCCCTTCACCTCTGCCCTGCCCCGTCTCACTCCAGTTAGCAGTTCAAGGTTCATCGTGGTGTCAGAGTGGGGACAGGGACAAGCCCAACCCCCCCAGACATTAAATGAAACCATCCCTTCATGGTAGCTCTGATCAGGAGACTTCAATGTCCTCCTGTACCCAGTCTGGTTCTCTGCCCTGTGGGGGCAGGCTAAGGACTCAGCGGCCCAGCTTCAAACTTTTGTCTCTAGGATTTCACAATGGCTGTGTGACCCAGAGCCAGTGAATTACCCTTCCTGACCCTGTGTTCCTTCCACGGTGGAAACCCTGACATCTGTTTCGACTGGCGGTTATGGGGATTTGGTGAGGCATGCTTGTGTGACTGGGAACACAGGGCCTATGTAGGGCAATCCCTCAGCTCCAGACCCTCTACTTGACTAATGTTCCTCAGAGGAGAGACCAAAGAAGGACAGATGCAGGAACCACTCTACCTTGTACATGCAGTCTTTGGCTAGAATCAGGATGCGAGGCAAGGGGACTCTGCGTCTCACATGGCTTAGGATCTGTCATACATGCTGTATTGCTTGTCCTGGACACAGGGCTCTCTGGGAAGCAAAGAGGCCTCTTATCTTGTTGAGAACAGATGCCCAAGAAAGATGCAATAAACTGTGTTCTAAGTACCTAAGTGGACCCTGGGAGCATTGTAAGAGAAGAGTGGATGAGACCCTGGCTGTCTGGGAGTTCTAGAAGGGAGGGGTGATGTCAAACAGCACACATAGGCAGACGTAGATGGGCTTGGGACTGAGGAGAGAGGACACCAAGCCCAATGGAGACAACTGGCCCAGCTGGTGAGCTAGGGGAGGCAGCGAGACTTCTAGGATAGTTAATTTTTGAGGGTCCCACATTCAGTCCCACACCTAGGGCTCAACATAATGCCCGGCCTAGTTTAGGCTCAATGAATTTTCCTGTGAATCGATTCACTTCATAGCCCAGAACCCCCACAAGAAAGGACTGTGACGATCTTAGAGTTACAGTTGAGGAAATAGAGAGGCACGTCATGGTGACCATGTTTCCAGGTGCCCTGGTGTAGCTGTAGCTGTGTGGGGATGAGATACAAACCCAGGAAGGCCTGTGGCCTCTTTTCCATGCAGGCCGAGCCTCTGATTTTCCACAGTATGCTGTCTTCTGTTTGCCCAAACCTAACTGAGGTGAAGGGGAGAGAAGACGGTGGCCCTTTTGCTCTTTCGTTGGGTAATGGAATGGATTAATCAGAGATTCGCTGATTCTTTAAGCAAGGCGTTCAGCAAGGCCAAACACATGTGGTGCCAGGCACGTGGCAGTCCTGATGAGTCCAACCAGAGGGTCCGAGAGGGGAAGTCA
This sequence comes from Mus pahari, assembly GCF_900095145.1. Lineage (NCBI taxonomy): Eukaryota > Metazoa > Chordata > Mammalia > Rodentia > Muridae > Mus > Mus pahari. Next base: position 78,742,234 of record NC_034592.1, read on the forward strand.
ACTATAAAGAACTACTCTGCTCACCTAATGGACACAGCCTTTTTTTTTTTAATAGAGTCAGCATTGAAAGGAAAGGTGAGAATTCAGATTAAGGTCAGAAGCATGTTTCAACCTGTGTGTGTGGGTGTGTGCACATGTGTATGTGATGTGTTTTGTATGTCGTATGTGTGTGTGATGTGTGTATATGTGTCTGTGATGTGTTGTATGTGTGTGTGTGTGTGAGAGATGTGTGTATATGTGTCTGTGATGTGTTGTATGTGTGTGTGTGATGTGGTATGTGTGTGATGTGTTGTATGTGTGTGTATGAGATGTGAGATGTGTGGTATGTGTGTGTGCATGTGCACGTGCGCGCGCGCGCATGCATGCATGTGATGTGCTGAAGTGTGGAGGTCAGAGGACAGCATGCAGGACTCATTTTTCTTCTTCTGCCATATGGGATCCAGGGATGGAACTCAGGTCCCCAGTCCCAGTGGCAGGCATTTTTACCCACTGAGCCACCCGGCTGCTCCCAGGAAACATTTCGATATTTTAATAACCGCTGCTCTGACTGGAAGACAGTTCTGAGTCTGTGTAGTGGGTCCTGGGAAGACCGACTAAGAGGAGACGTTTGTCCTCAAGAAGGTCACATCCTTGGGTAGAGACACAAGGCACAGAGCTTGCAGAGTCAAATAAACCCATCAGAGATAAGAGGCAATTTGCTTAAAAGATGTCCCTCCATCGTTTATCAGTCTGGAGCTGCCCAAACCGAGGGCTTAAGGCTGAAGTCATCACTGGCCTCCGGGGAGCAGGAAGGGAAGGGTTTTCCCTGGAAGGAAGGAGGTAGCTAGATCATGAAAATGGGGAAATTTGATTAGACAGGGATGGGGCCGGTGGCGGCGGAAGGGCCTGTAACCTTCTGCCGCCCTTGAAACCAATCCCTCTGGTGCAGGGAGCGACCCACATCAGCTCTCCTAAGAACAAGAGTTTTTTATTAAGAAGAAGAAAAAAAAACATCTAATTTGGGGTCACTGGGTGAAGTGAAGGCTAGCAAGGCAATGAGTGCCCTGGTCTGGCTCCCCGAAATTGCTTGTCCGCCTAGAAAGTGACAGACACATTTGAATACCAACAAAGTGACCCCTGTTGGCAGAAAGGATGAGCAGAGCCTTTGGCTTGCCATGGGGAGAATTTTCCATCCTTTTAATCCTCTCCAGAAGGCCTGGTCACATGGGGTGGAGATTCCATAATGGGCCCAGAAGACTCCAGTGGGACTTTTCCACTTGGAAGAGCTAAAAAATCTAGAAGGTGGTAACGATGCAGCCCACTCCCACAGAGTGTGGGCATCCTACTCTGGTACCTAAGAATCACTGAGGTTGTGTGTGACTCTTGCAATGGCTGGACACCTCCAAGGGTGATGAGCATCCTGGTCACTCAGCCAAGGTGATTTCCCTTCCACAAAGGTCATGAGTTCAAGCTCTGGTGGTCGCCCCTCTCTGAATCCTGCCATGAAGGACAGAGGTGAATCACCCCCACCTAAGAAGTTTCCTTACTATATAGAGAACTGGAGACGCTCCTCTACCCTGCCTGTCCCATCTCTGTGGGCATCAGCCCCAGCGAGGCGGTGGGCCGGCACGCACAGAGCAGCATTTAAGTCAAGTGCTCACATATCAGTTTTGATTTCAACTGGAATCGCCTCCCTCGGCTGCATTTCAAAAGACAGCGTTACTAATGAGAAACACGCAAGTTCTAGAAATGAAGTTAACTTCTTTAAAAAAAAAAAAAAAGGAGTAGGGAGGGGGAACTTTTCTGTGGCCCTGTTGATATATATTAGAACCACATTGTCTTCGGCAAGAACAGCCGTTCTGCTTCTGAGCAGGAATACGGGAGGCCTTGTGCACTGGAAGACGTGGGGAGCCGGCGGCCAGGCCTGTCATATCTCTCTAGACTTGGAAGGCTTTTTATTTTGTGTTGGGGGTGCATGGGGGTGGGGTTCTGAGCATTTGCAACCTCCCTATAAAACAGAAGAAGAAGAAGGGGGGCTAACATAGACAGAAATGGAATTTTGATTGTGAAGTGACCAATCGGGCTTTTAAAGCAGTTATCACATGCTAACTATTTTTCAGAGGAACAGGAGGCGTGAACAGGAAGACAGATTTGGCTTTCCAGCCTTTCCTGACTTCGGCTTCCATTCCAAGGTTCTGTGTACCTGAGGGCACCCGAAACACCCCCTTCGGACCTGGGAGGGCCAGATAATTACTCTGTGCTCAGTCCAAATGCGGTGCCTGATCTGGGGTGGCCTTGTTGCCTGAGAGATTGTTACCCAGGAGATTCTAAGTCCAGGGGGCTCTCGCACCTCACTTCCTTTTAACACTCAGTGACAGCATCCTTCAGCAGATGACCTTCCTCGTGGGACACACACCGTCAGGGCGGCAGTGTGGAGCTGTCTTCTGGCTTCTCATCTGGCTTCACCCACTGCTTGAGTCCAAGCTGAGCAGAACCAGGCTTAGAGGAAGATGGCCTTCCTGGTTCTCGTGGTGTCTGAAGCAAGACCTTATTATCCCAGTGTTTGAGGGCCTGACTCTTCCCATAACCCTTTAGTGCAGGCTCCTGGTTGTGCGGTTCCTGTCCCCTCCAATGCTCTTCTCCAGAAAGTCCTGGCAGGACACTTCTGGAAAGTTCTCCAATTCCTATTTCGGTAATGATTTCTCCTTCCTGGGAGTTGGTTTGCTTTCTCTTCTCTTAAGAGAGTTGAGGGAGATGCCCACAAAGCCCCTTTCAGACTGGGTGGTTCTCTAGTCTGTGAAAGGCCAAGACTGCCTCTGGCCTGACAAAGATACCCAAAAAGGAACGTTGAGAGGCAGGGCTTCCCATGTGAGGCCCCCAGGCAACCTACAGCCTGCAACATCTTCAGAGCTCTCCGGTACAGCCAGGTACCTGGAAACCCCTTGATGGAGAAAGAGACAGAAGACAAGCCCTGCCTGGGGAGCTTATGCCTGGGGCTCAGCAGGCATTTGTGTGACCAGATATTACTTTATCCCTAGGAGAAACCGAAGGTCTCACAAAAATGAAGGGGACTCTATTTTTACCAGAGCCCTCTACAAGGACCCCCTTCTTCTTCAGAGGATGAAGTCTGCTCCTGCTGGACTCTTGTTCAATGGTTGAATGTGCATCCCCATGCTATCTGGTCCCATTGTTGGTCACTTTATTACTACAGCCTTTATTCCAAGAAACAGGATGTCATTTCTCACAGATGCAAGCTGAAGACGATACCCTGCTCCACAGGTCTCTGCATGGTGCCTCCATTCAGCTCTCTATTCTGTACCTCTCTCACGATGCCCATGTCTTTCTGGGCATCTAGCAGGAAGTAGGGAAGACTGGCCTCTGTCACAAAGGAGGTCTTCTCTTCCTATCTGAAGGAGAGACTCTAAGGCCTCAACCTTTCAGGGCTTGGATCCCTCCAGCTGTGAACTAGAGGTGTGTCCTTAGCAGGGCTGCTAGGAAGGTGAGCTTTGGTTCTCACTGCCTCTAATCAGGAGGTGAACTATTCAGGACACTTAGTCTGCGTCTGAAGAGATAAGTTAGAAAATTCCTCCAAATTCATCCCAACCTGGCCTCCTTGATGGCTTCTTGTGTTCAAGGCAGCAAATATCATCTCTGGATAAACTGGGGAACCCTTCAACAGCCCCTATGGAAGGAAAAGGGCACCCGGGTGCTTGGGCCCCAAGACCTCAAGACCACAGCTGCCCCATGGGGCATCTTTCCAGAGCTGAGATCTTGAGATCTGCCACTCCCAAGAAGCCTGAGTGAACAAGGTCTGGCTTAGACACCACCTTAGCAGCTGTCCCCTGCCTGGCCTCTCTGCATCTAGGGACTTGTTTCCAGCCAAAGTCAGACCCTGACCCAACAAGCCCCCCACCCTTGCAGTCACCTTGAACGCCAAATGTTTTTTTCATTAGCGTCTGACTCCTCTGCTCCCCTCCCAGGCCCCCAAAGAGGCCCTCAAGCTTGTGCTTCCTCTTGCTGTCTCTGCAACCTTATAATATCCCCAGGCAGCTGGAAGAGGGAGGCAGTGATCTCAGCCGACAGCCATGCACTACAGCCTGCCACCCACCCGACCCTCCCCTGTCAAGCTCCCTGCCTTCCCGACGCCCACAGTGGGACGGAACGGTCCTCCGGAGGCCTTTACCCCAGGATGAGCTCCAACCTGGGAAAAGCAAGCCGTCCTTAGATTTGCCAGATTCACTCTGAGATGTGCCCTCATCCCCCATCTGATAGATGGGGAAACTGAGGGATATACGTGGCTCCTTCTCCCCTGGGTGCAGAGGGGACAGCTGCTGGTCCGGAGGCTCCAGAGCCTTCCTGTCTCCTGTGTTCCTCACCAGCTCCTCCAGCTGTGCTGACCCAGCGTTTCTCCCGCCTCTGCCTCCCCTCTGTCTTCTCCATTCTGTCCCTTAAAAGTGCTGACATGAGCCACAGGGGAAGCTTCGCTCTGGAGGAAACTGACAAGCCCGTGACCCGAGGAGTTACAGGGAAACACATGTGATTAGGAAGATGGGGCTAATTTGGCTTTCGAGCCGTTCACATCTTAGTTCAGGTTCTGGCTCTGCTGCTTGCAGGCTGTGCAGGCCTCCACGGGTCCTTTCTCTACATGTTGGCATCCTCTTCCTGCAAAGAGGGCTGGCTATTAAGGAAAGCGCCTATGGCCAAGGATTTGGGGAAGATCGGGAGTTGGGAGTGCTTGGGGAAGGTTTGCTACAGGAGAAAGGAGAGCTCTGTGTGTGTGTGTGTGTGTGTGTGTGTGTGTGTGAGAGAGAGAGAGAGAGAGAGAGAGAGAGAGAGAGAGAGAGAGAGAGAGACTGACTTTTGGCCTGGCACACACACGGAACTTGGAGGACAATGTTGGTATTGGTCCTCAACTTCTGCCTTATTCAAGACAGTGTTTCTTATTATCCATTGTTATATATGCCAGGTTCACTGGCCCTTGGGTTTTGGGGGGTTCTCATGTCTTGGGAGAATCTCTCAGCATACGAGAGCCAGGTTAACAAATATATGCACTACCACACCCAGCTTTGTGTAGGTTCTGTGGATTCAACATCAGGTCTTCCTGCTTACAGTGCAAGCATTTTACCCATAGCCGCCTTCACAACCTCATTTTTAAAAGATTCATAGTCTTCTGCTTGAGAACGTGAGAGTTAGAAGTGATGGACATATGGACTGCTACCCGTTCCCTCAGGTGTAGTAAAGTTTAGTATGTAGTAGCAGTTAGAACAGGGACCTTTCATGCTCCTGACACCTGGTATGGATGGTCACCAGTGCCCACAGGGTTCTTCCCAGTGTATGAGGAAGCTCATCTGGTACCACAGATGATGTCCAACACCAAGCCACAAGCTGCATCCGCTGCTTCCATTAAAACCCAATTTACTGAGGCTGGAGAGATGGCTCAGAGGATGAGCACACAGGCTGCCCTTCCAGAGGTCCTGAGTTCAATTCTCAGCAACCACATGGTGGCTCACAGCCATCTGCAATGGGATCTGGCACCCTCTTCTGTTAGGCAGGCATATATGCAGGCAGAACACAAACAAAAACCAGTTAACTGGCTGCAGAGATGGCTCCGGGGTTAAGAGCTTCTGCAAACCCTCTTCAGTCCCCAGCACCTACACCATGGTTCACAAGCACCTGTCACTCTAGCTCCAGGGCAGCCCATGCCTCTGGCCCCTGCCAAAGTCACACAGAGACAATTAAAAATAATAAAAATATTTTTTAAGAAATCGAGTGAAATTTAAATTTCTGATTGAACAAGTGGCTAGTAGCTAGTGTGGCTTATGGCTCTATGACCAGATGACACAGTAGCTAGTGTGGCTTATGGCTCTATGACCAGATGACACAGATTAGTCGGTCTTCAAGCACTGGCTAAAACACTGAATTTGCAACTTAGTTGTCTAAGCCTTGTGATTCTGGGAAAGTTCCTCACTTTTCATCTGCCTCAGTTTCTCCATCTACAAAATGGGGGCAATGAAACTCACACTCTCTAAGAGTTATTAAGAAGATTAAATAGATCCATATGAGCAATGATTTTCCCAGCATGTAGCACATCTCAGGCTGTCTAGTAAATATAATAAGATTATAGTTCATGACATTTGGCATGTGTAGAAAGTCAGGAAGAATGCCTGTCCCCACCCCCTTCACACCTCTTGTCATATCCTAGATTCCAAACTAGATGAGTTGCCATGGTTTAAGGAAGGACAGAGGGATATCTGTCAGAAGACAGGGTAACTGAACCCCACCCAGGTCTTCCACAGAGCTGCCTGGAGGCCAAGGTGAGAAGAAAAGCCACAGGTGGTTTCACTCTTGTCTGGTGATCAGACGAGCACCTCTGTTCTCTCTCACCCAAGACCTGATTCAAAGCAAGATTTTGATACATATACGCTTGCAAGGTAGATTTTGCAAAATTCTGTGATGAACCCTGACCTGGAAAATTCCTACATACTTAAATTGCTACCCACATTTCAGACACAAATCCTCCTGGGATGAGCCTTTTCTCTCCCCATCTTCTCTGCTTCAAACATGGTCTGTGTTCTCCAGATGCAGAATATTCTAATGACCCAGAAGTGTCTCCACCTGGCCTCTCCCCTCACCCCTCAGCTCCTCTTTCAGGAAACAAGTGCCATGTGTTCCAGCTCTATGTGCCTGCCTGAGGACTCGCCTCGGGGCTTGGGCATCTTCTTCATCGCAGGCTCCCGTCATGTGGCCCAGCTCACAGACAGGCAGATGAAGCCACAGATGATGGATTTCATCTTCCGCAGTTGAGGGCAGAGCAGACCTTGGCCTTGCTCTAGCTGTGCCGGCCATCTGCCTAAGTGTGAACCCTGGGCTGTGGGCAGTACACCCAGGGGTGGGGCGGGGAGGAAGCCTAGGACGGCACAGGATGTGGCTGTTAACAAGAGTGGCCTCCGTCTAATGCCATCCCACCCAGCCACACAGGACATCTGCCAGCCTGCCTGTCTCACCAAATCCACATCTTCTTCCCAGCCGCCCCATCCCCATCCCATGGGCGGGAGCTGGGAGGCTGTTGGCCTAGAGAGGCAGGAACAAGACCTGGCTCCAGAAACAAGTGTGTAGGAATGGGGTTTGAGAGGCCCTGAGGGAATGGCTTGGCCCGGGTACCAGGATGACATGGGAGGTGGATGTAGCACTCAGCCACAGGTAAGTACTCCTGGGTCCCTGGCCTCCCTGGCCCATCTCTGTGGCCTCGGCTAAGCTCCACCCAACAGGAGGAGATGGTGCATAGTGACAAGCCAAACTGGAAAGGGAACTGTAGAAGTTTTTTTTAAAAAAAAAAAAAAAAAAAAACTCTTCAAGGTCCCAGAGCAAGGAAACCATGACGATGGGACTGAGTGGAGAGGAGAGGTTGATGTGGCCTAGGACTCTGGTGACTCTAGCGCTGGAGTTTGCTAATGGCCTAATCCCAGCATGATGTCATTGGTGTTTTTATTAAAAGAGAACATAGAAGAGCCATATGTAGGGCACACCTGTGATCCCACCGCTGGGAAGGTTGAGGCAGGAGGATCGGGAGTTCAAGTCCAGTCTTAGCTACAGGATAGTCCCCTCTCAAATACACAATCAATCAATCAAACAAACAAACGGGTTAGGGACCCATACAGGGACTGAGGGGCAGCCAGGTATCATTAGGGGAGACATCTTCTGCAGGAAGAAAGGACTTGAAGCCAACACCACCATTCTCTGGATCCTGAACATGCAGCGTCTAGAACTTGGGATTCTGTGACTAAGGTAGTAGGGTCGAGTGAGGTAATCTATGCTTATTCCCAAGACCTGACCTACACCTCCAAACCAAGTCTGTCCAGGAGGAACGTGAGTGCATTCTGAGGGGACTCACACCTCACTGTGGTGTTCCTGCCTCAGCCAAGTCTGGCTGCACAGTTTCCCAGCGAGGAGTGTGAGGATCCTTCTGGAGAGCAGCTCCTCGGAGCTGAGTTAAATAATTGAGTTACATAATGTGATCTCCCAGCTGAGAGGGCCGTGAAATGGAGTCCACAAATGTAGCAGAAGCTAGCGAGAGTCCTTTCAGCCAGACATTTCAGTCCAGCTTGGAACACAAATGGGAATCTGGATAGGACGGCAACATAAGTGTGTGTGTAGCTTCTTTACGCAGAAGACACCAACATTGGCTGGGTGACCATGAGGCTACAGCGCTGGGGGTAGGGGGGCAGTGGTTGCCTGGGTAGGTACCCCAAGAGCTCTGGGCAGTCACTCGGGCTCTCCTGCAGGCTCCCAGAGAAGAATTTTCAAAGAAGAAAGGGAAAAAAACAAAGGTGTCAGAAAATTAAGATTAAAGATGGCAGGGTAGGCAGGCACAAGACCCAACAAATCAAATAGTGTCCCATTCACAGCTGAGAATTTCCCTAGAATTCTCCAGCACCCCCAACGTCTGACAGCCCCTTACCCTAAGTGCTAAGTAGACCATTTCCTGTGGGCACTTTTTGTGGGGGCCTCATATCCCTGGAGTAGATAACCCTCCCTGTTATTAGGATGAAGTGATCACAGGGCGGGAGGGGGGATTATTTGTCCTAGAATGCATAGTATGTCTACAGCCACCAAGGATCTCAAGCCCTGACATCTGGAGCTAGAGTCTCCTTTCAAGCCATTCTCCTGTACCCGGGGAGAGATTACTACGGATGCAGCATGGGCCCTTGATCACATAATTCATAGGTAATATAAGCACACAGGCAACTAACCCATCATTCTCACGGGATGGTCCAGCATGCTTCTAGGATCTCCCATTCCAGGGGAAAAACTGAGGAGACATAGCTCATTTGCCTAATGAATGCTTGCCTCTTACATTAATCTAGCCCAGGAAAGCACCTAATCTTATGGTGTGAAGCATGAGACTTATTAAATGATAAAATAACCTGAGGGTGGTATGTGTAATGCCCATGTGATGGTCGAGTTGTGTGTGTACATATATAAATGTGTTGGGATGGGCACCTCCTCATTGACTCCCAACCAGCAGACAGGTGGGCAGTTCCATCCCATGGTCATCTCAGATGTAAAGAGACCCAAGTAGAAAGCAATGTGCTCTAGTCTTTACCTCCTCAGCACAAGGGTTTGTCAATGCTGCTTCCTTCAGCTGACAGCATTCCGGCTCCTCCCACCTCCCATACCAGCAGCATCCCAGGGAACCCCGGGCCTGTCGTGCTCAGTGGGGACTGCTGGGACACCTAACTTCATAAACTGGCCAGCTACTGGGTTCACTACCCCATCTGGTATGCAGATGACCATCGTTGGACTAGCCAGCCCCTGTTGACTATATGCCCCTGGGGTCAATTCCCCTTATAATGCATACACATTCTATGGCTTCTGTTCTTCTAGACAACCCTAACTTATACAGGGATCATTTGCAATGCTCTCTGAAGCCCCTTGGGCCCTTTTCCCAGTGCAACACCCCATCTACCCTGTTCTAGAGGGAGCCACTCTAATGACTTCCAACCCACCTATCTACTACCTGTCAGAACATGTGACATGGGCCTGACCAATCAGCGCATCACATTCCCCTAATCACTTGGACTGGCACAGGGTTGGCCTGTGCCCAAGCAGAGAAGAGCCACAGTACTGGCTGTGACAGTCATCTCTTGTTCCTGTGCCATGGGTAAAGTATGAAATGGAAATAGTGGGCAGTCACCAAGGCAAGAGGATGGGGAAGAGCTGAGTCCCAGAGGCCACTGGAGATCCTCAATACAGATGCAGCCCCAGAGCCAATGACATCCTCTCCTCGGGCTACTTCGTTACAGAAGTAATTGATGGGCACATGTATACAAGCCGAAATTCAAGTCCAAATTCAATTACACTCATCCCACTGAAAAGAGCTTTGAAGTGCTTTCTTTGTTCTTAAGATTAAAAAACGTGAGCAGTCCTCACAGCCCTAACTCCAGATGACAATACAGTTTCCGAAACTTAGTCTGCCCTTTGTGCCACAGGCCCTTTGCATGGCCGTTTCTTCCTGTCTCAACACGCGTTTCTCCTGCCTCCGCCTTCACCTCTTCAGCAGCACTTCCCCAGAGCTCTTCACCAAGGCCTTTCCACCCAGCTGTTTGCCTTCTTCACTCTTATTTTCTTATTTAAAATACAAGGGACATTTTACAGTCTTGCAAAGATACTGTATCTATTCCCTGTGAGCTCACAAGGGACATCTGCATTAGTTCACCGGTGCACCTAAAGCAGGCCCTGACACTCAGGGTGGAAAGCTGGTCAATAGTGCAGGAGCCTGGGGAGAGCAGACGACGTGATGGCTTTCTTCTTCTAATGCTCTTCTCTTTCAGAGGTGCCTGTTTCTTTAGGAAGCAGAAAAGGCAAAAGGCATATTTTTAAAGAATGCAAAATGATGCTATATGAGAAAGACCCTTGTGGTGTTCTGTGTGTAGAGGGAGAAGGGGAGGAGAGAGGAAGAGGGAGATGAAGAGGGAGAGAAAATGAATTCATTGAGTGGACAGAGTCATTCTCCCCTAAGTTCTGTCCCCAGGAATTTTCCAGGAGACTCTGGACCTGCAAGAGGGTGGGGTGGCATGGTGGGGAAGGGACATTAGCCTGGGGCTCAGGTGACCAAGTGGCCTCTGAGGGTGATTTAAAGAAATGTGAAGACCTCAACAGGTATAAACCTGGAACTGGCACACAGATCTGCAGCAGCATTTATCAAGCTCCTGCTGTATACAATTATACTCCTGGACCCTGAGAATAAACAGTTTAAAAAACAGACACAATCCAGTACCTCTCTTAGGATTTACATCCATTGACAGCAAGACACAGAGATGAGATAGGAAAGTTGTCACATGTAGGTACAAGCAGATCCAGGCTGTGGTGGGGCTGGGGACTGACAGGGCTGTGTCAGGGAGGTGGCCTTTGCCACAGCCCAGGCACCCTGCTCCCAGCTGCCCATCCAGGGTCCCTCCTGAACAAGCTGTGCCAGCCCAGTCTAGTGGGACAGCCAACCATTTGTAACTTCCAAGGTCAGAGCCATTACTAGAGATTTCTACTGTCTCTGTTCCAGATGAGGAATGGGTCCCAAGAGATTCAGGAAGTCACATCCTGAGGAGATGGCTCAGTGGAGAGAGTACTTGCCCTCCATGCATGGGGACTTAGGTTCAAACCCTGACATCTACCTGAGGAAAAAATCCAGGCATGGAAGCCTATGGTTGTTATCCAGACAGATACAGGAGGGTCCCTGGGGTTCTGCAGCCAGTCAGCTTAGCTTACTGGTGAGTTCCAGGCCAATGAGAGATCTTGTCTCAAAAAACAAGAGGGACAGTGTCCTGAGGAATGACACTCCAATTTGACCTTTGATACACCCCCCCAAACACACACACACAAACACACACAGTGGCACTCACATGAACACACATACACACAAACACGCCTATTCACACACAAAGATTCAGGGTCATCACGTATCATGGGAGCTAGAGAACATCACTCATCTTTATGCTAATCTACATATTTAGCAGCAGAAGAGATGGTTCTCCACAGAGCCTGAGATCTGGCATTTTGTCCCAGCTCAATGTGACCTTGAGAACGTTAAATGGCTTCTCTTAGTCTCAGTCTCCTCATCTATAAAATGGACACTGTACTAATGGTAATATTGCCACCTCCTGGAGTGACAGTGAAGATTAAGTGGTCAGAACAGAAAAGTGGGTCAAGGCCAAGATTATTTACAGACTCAAAAATCAAAGCCACAAGGCTGACACTAGAGGGACAATGTCACTGAGGGATTTAAACTGTGGCTGGAAGTCCAGAGCATGCGGGCACTCTACCAAGGCCTCAAGTTCCAGCACGCTGGTCCAAAATTAAACCCCAGAGTCTGTGGGAATGCCTCGTGACAGGAAGGCCAGGCTGCTCTCAATTCTGGAAGGATGGAAAGGGACTTGGTCAGGAGGTGACAGGCCTCAGCAGGCCAGGGAACACCCTGGGGAGGTGACCAAAGGCTAGCATCCCTTGAAGGACAACTGAACCCAAAGGGAAGGACTCCTTCTGGGGCAACTCAGGGCAGGGCAAGCCTCGGTCTCAGAGCCCAGATGTGGGGGCCAGAGTTATGTGATAAGACTGTTCTATGTTTGTGAGTGCTGGAGCCAGGCCCTGTTCAAACTCCGGGAGGTCAGCATGCACAGGGTACAGACTTGCCTGTTCTGTTCAAGAACACAGAACCTCTGAGGTTCTGAGGCACCATGGCCACTTTCAGTCTCAGAGTAGCCTTAGAGAGAGCCCAGAAAAGGGCCCAGAGAAGCAGAGGCTCTGCCCCAGGTTGCACAGGGCGTGTATGACAGGTGCAGACCTCCAAGCTGTAGCTCTGGCTTGCCCATCAGTCACCACCCCACCCCACCCCACCCCCGCATAACCTCCATGACATCTGTGAAGGTAGAATGTAGGCCTACTCTATGATAAAATGTTTAAGGGAAAAGAAAGCACCCGCTCCCCCAAACAGACCCACGACCACTTCTCAGGCCTCAGCCACTCATTCAAAGGCCATGGTTGGGGACCAGCCACACACAAAGAGACACACCCCCTGACTGTCCCTCACTCACTGAGTCCACAGGGACCAAGTGCAGGCTCAACTCAGAGTCGCCAGGCTACTGTTACCAATAATATTCAAATCAAACCCAACCATGACCCAAAACCACAGTGATTTTCAGAAATCTGATGTGCATCCAAGCTTGGTTACTTAGAGGCAACTGACCCCAGCCAGAGCACGAAAAACACCCCAGGGTCCACACCCAAACATTTGCTCTCAGGGCAGTGTGGGGGCCAGACCCAGCTTCGGCCTCCAACCTCCAAGCTCTCCCTTGGTTTAGACCTTTGGATGCGGCATGAAGGTATGGCCTGGGATCAAGGCCTCTTGCAGCTCAGGATCCTGTGATAGAGTCTGAGTGGAAACTGGGGGCTGAGTTTCTGCCAAGGAGGCCTGGAACTGAAGAACTACCTTCTCTGCCAGGCATGGGGTCAGCCTCCAAGGAGCTCAGTGGGTGAGGCGGAGCCTGGGCCACCCGGATTCCTGCAGCCAAGGCTTTTCCCCTGGGGGTAGATGGGACATACAGTGCTGGGAGCCTCCCTGGGGCAGTATGAAGTCTCTCTGGCTGGTAGACTTCTGCAGGGGTCTGGAAGTCAGGATGGGTCACGGATGACGGCGGTGGGAGAGGTCCAGCCAGGATCACAGCTGCATCGGAGGTTCCTGATGGATAGATGGTGACTTGAGAGTGTAACCACTCAGCAAGGGAGTCTGCCAGTCACACTTAGCTGTCCTTGGATACGGGACTTAAGAGAAGCAGAGCAGAAACCAAAGCCACTGGATACAGCCCTTCCCGTCCCAGGGGCTATAGACCTCACAGATGCATCCTGGTGTGTGAAGATGTCAGACTGAAGGATTCGATGAGTTTTCCAAAACTAAGGCATCTGCCTCATTTTCCTAACTCTGAGCTGATGGCTGAAAGCTGTGTGTGCCCCGGCTCCTGAAGAGGGAGATTGGTCGGGGTCTTTTTCTTCCTTGAGGTCAAGTCAGTGGCTGGAGGTGGGTGAAAGGAGCAGGCACTAGGGATGGGAGGAGCCCCGCAGAAGGATCCCAGTGAGGCACAAACCCACCTTCTAGGCTTCTGTGACAGAGAGAAGATAATGGAGGCTTAGATCCATTAGGACTCGATGAGGTCCAGGCTTGACCTTCCCCGGGGACAATGAACCATTCTCTTGGTGAGAGAACCTTACAGAAAGCCTCTGGCGTAGAACAAGCAGCATAGAGCAGGCTGCTGAGATCCAGAGAGGGCAGCAGTAAAGTCCTCACTGTCATTGTGTAGCCTTTGGCACATGGCTTAATTTCTCGGATCTCAGTGTGTCTGTCTGTACAACAGGCTGAACGCGAGTGAGTATATTTTGCAGTGGGCACTCTGGATAGTTTGCATCCTGCCTGGAGTGGTTAGCAGCCCCATACAACCTAGACGTGCACAGCATGCTGAACTCTGAAGAAGCAGGCTACCTCACACTTTTAGGGTACATCTTCTCGTGACCATTTTCTGCTGGTCGAGTCTCTCCCCTGGAAAAACTTGTATGGACTGTAGAGTCCCAGGACAGCTCCACTTTCAAAGCTTCCACAATCCGAATGTCAACACCAATCGAAACAATATGTTTATTTCAGACCTCCTGACAGACACGATTAATTTGCACAGGCTCGACGCCCATTCTGGAACTGTAATGTCTCAATTTTACAGATGAGAGGAGGGAGGGAGGAGAGCCAGAGCCTCCTGTGCTTCCTGGTTTGGGAAGCACTGGGGGGAGGAGACTCCTAGGCAGGCAGGTGTGACGACAGGCCTGCCTGTGCACAGTTATGGCCGAACTGCTGGGAACAGCATCCGGGGTCTCTCTTCTTTGTATCTCTATACTTCACAGCTATCTTTTCTCTCTCTACTTTTGGGAAGGTCGCACATTTCTCTCCCTGGTGAGGTTAGCAGATCCAGCAGGCAGGTGCAGGGGTGAGCATTGGTCAGGCAGACAAGAATCAAATAGATGAAATTTCTCTGGAGCTGTCGGGTTCATGTGGGCTCCAGATGAGCTGGGACCCAGCTGTGTGGCTGGGAGGAGAGACAGACAGACAGGTAGACAGACGGTGATGTCTGTAGTCCAGGCGCAGAGTCTGGCTGACTGGTGGAGAACCCAGCCCAGCCCCAGACTTCCCGGCATGTGCTAGGCATTAAGTGGGCACTCTGGGCCATCTGGAGTCTTCTTTCTCAGCAAGGTAGGCATGGCCATGACATTGTCATGGTCCTCGTGTTGCTAATGAGGAAACTGAGGTTTGCCTGAGGTCAGTGCGCGTGCGGCAGCTCACATTTGGAGGCAGTGGCTCTGAACATCTCAAGCTTGCCTGGCTCTCAGACTCAAACTTCTTCAACAGAAAATTTCAGCTCCTTACTTAAGCTGAAGGGGCAGCCGGTCCCCCTTGGTGGCAACAGAGGGGATGAAGCAGCCTAGATTCATTCTTGCACTGCGCTATTCAACCTGACCTAGATGGAAAATTTCCCTGCCACTTCACTAAAGCAATTTCCGACTATCATGAGATCCATCAAACACGTGCACAGCCATCTGAGTTACACAGCCATCTGAGTTACACAGCCACCTGAGTTACACAGCCACCTGAGTTACACAGCCATCTGAGTTACACAGCCACCTGAGTTACACAGCCACCTGATCATCTCTTCCTGACCGAAAGCCCCACCAAGCTCATTCTACGTAGCCCATATCCTCTATGGTGCAATTCTTCTCTTGTTGTCTCCTAGAAACCTGTGACTTCCCTCTGCTTTCCCCCTGTTAAGTCCTTCTCTATCTGGTGTCCTGCCCTACAAAGGAATGGAATTTTCTGAAAATACACTTGGGAGTTTGAATTGCCAGAGGCCCTTGGGAAAATCTGTATTGAAGGAATAAGTTGAGGATAAAAGTTCATTATCGCCTTGCGGCCCCGTTTTCAAAATAAATAAACTGAGTCTCAGAAACATTCCCCACCCTGGTCTAGGTCCCACAGCTAGCTTACAGACCAGAGCTGATTGACTCCCAAGAGACATTCAGAGTTAGGAACGATCATCAGCTGGCCTCTCCAGGCACCTTGGGAAGACCAGAGGGCCAGAAAGCCAGAGCTGGCTGACCTGTCACATGTTCAAGGCACCCAAAAGAGAAGGAGAATCACTGTGAAAGTTGTACTCTGGGTGGATCAGCAGTTCAGGGGGCACACAGGGGTCCTGAAGTCACTGGATGGGGCTAGATGCAGATCTGCCCTTAATGGAGGCTACAGTGGCATGCAGCCACTAGATCCATTCACTGTGAAAACACCTCCATGACACTTTTGACATTAAAAATGAGTTTAGGGACAGGAAGTTTGCTCAGTAGACAACCGTGTGCTTAGCATGTGCTCTATCTGTATCCCCCACAAAGCAAAACAACAACAACAACAAATAAATAAAAATATCTTTAAACCCACACATACAGTAGGCATCAGTTCACTAATATTCTTTGCAGGTTGCTTTCCCCAATGCCTGGAGTTCTCTTTTGTACAATCTCCTGGACCACACTTTAAAGGATGGCTTATCTGCTCCTTTGGAAAGGAGATATGGCTATGTCACGTGGGCGGCTGTGTCACATGGGTGGCTGTGTCACATGAGCGGCTGAGTCTGTAGGAGCTTCAGAAGCAGGGAGTCCTCCCTGTCCTTGAACCAAACTAGGTAGCAGGCAGGAGGTCGCATGAGCCACGTGGACTTTGTGCATCTGCAAACTGAAATGAGCCAAAGCCTGTAACAGAAAGTAAAATTTGCCGGGGAACCAGAGTCTGTCTCCGCTGAGCCCACCTCAAGCAAAACAAGAAGGTGGCCTTTCTTATCACCTAAATGGGTCCTTGCATCTCATCCGGGGAAGACTGGGTTTTCTCATCATGAGTTCCCTGGTGACAACATCAGCTTCATTCTTGTGGGTGAGGTTCAAAGCTCAGAATCAGTGATGCCCATGCAGACTGGGTTTCTTGGGGACTTTAAATTCGTGATAGATATTCTGACTTCCCGGGGGCCTGTTCTAGCGTTGATAGCCCTAAAAGCAGGATCTTTGGGAAGTTGTGGTCTTGGTGTAGAGAGTAACTAAGGCCTCGGAGGACACCCTGTCCTTCCAGAATCCTCTAGAATCCTGGGATTAGAGTGTGTCTATCACTGGCTTGTCCTGGGCCCCAAAGACCTAGGGACAGGAAGAAAATACTACTACCACCTGCCCACCCTGTTCACTTAGGCCACGTCCGCCTCAAGCATTCCATCCCCAACACCAGGCTGGGCCAATAGACACTAAGCCATGTCCCCTTAGGAAAGAGGGCACAGTAGACAATTGAAGCCTAAGGTTTAGCTGGGTGGGGGATGGGCAGCTTCCCATTCAAGTATACTGTCACAGGATCAGAGGGTCCTGGACTGTTGGCAGCTGCTGGCAGCTTCTCTTATTAATGTGCTCTTTGTATCTGCACCAACTGCTCACAGCATCCTCTCCCACCAGGAGAAGGCTCAGCAGAACACTGGAGAAACCAAGGGCTGGATGTCGCACTGCCCATGAGACATACCAGCGGGAGAGAAGTTCCTGAAGGCAGGGAATTGCCAGATCCACCCACCCCTACAGGAAGACCCCAGTTCTAAGCCACAGGACAACCTCTCCCACTCACTCTCTTTGGGAGTCCCCACTCGCAGGCAAAGGCAGAGAGCTAGAAGGTGACGTGCTTAAAGTTAGGGTTCTCTCTCTCTCTCTCTCTCTCTCTCTCTCTCTCTCTCTCTCACACACACACACACACACACA
>NC_034592.1:78760663-78762239 GCF_900095145.1 Mus pahari
TGTATGTGTGTATGTATGTGTGTGTATGTATGTGTGTGTATGTGTGTATGTGTATGTGTGTATGTGTGTATGTGTGTGTATGTATGTGTGTGTATGTGTGTGCGTAAGTGTATATGTGTGTGTATGTGTATATATGTGTGTATGTGTATGTATATGTGTGTGTGTTGCATGCAGAGAACAGATGTTGACATCTGTTTAGTGTCTTCTTCAATCTCTTTCCACCTTCTTTTTGAGGCAGAGCCTCTCACTGACCCTGGAGCTTAGCGAGTCTGCTGGTCTGAGTGGCCCGTGAGCCTTAGATTCTCACCTCTCTACCTTCCCAGGGCCGGGATCATGAAAACACATTACTGCTGCTTCCAACTTTGTACGTGGGTGCTGGGAACCCATGATTGGGTCCTGGTGCTTGTGTAACAAGCATTTTAACAATGGGGCGGTCTTCCTCCCCAGCCCTTTCAATTACTTCATTCTTCATGAGTAAGAAAATGAAGAAGAATCCACATATGCCAAAACAAGATGATAATAAAGAGTGAGGCCTCCCTTGCACGGTCCATGCAGGCCAATGAGCCCATAAACACCCAAGAGATCAAACTGGGAACGTGGTGTTTGTGAATTCTCTGATAAGCTCGGCTATAGTCAGGAGAACTGGTCTTAGAAGAAAAGAGCATCTATAGCAGCTGGGTGTTTCAGGCAATGCTGAGAAGCAGAGTCTCTGTGACCGCTGATGGCAGGGCAGCAGGCGGCAGCCTGCCCTGTGACGGGTGGGCCCAGCACAGCCTGCCAGGCAGAGGTCAGCATTTCCAACCCCTGAGCCTTGCCGAGTGCTGTGTCTCCAACTCCATCCCCTTCCAGGCTTATTGAAAACATTATCTTTTCCATCAATATTACCTGTAAGTTCTTTATTAGCAAACTCCCTGGCCAAAGTTGACATATTTACAACCCGCCGTAAACTTTACGTATCTGCGACAATATTAAAGTCGAACAGGAGACAGCCTCCACTCAGTGACCACGACAAATCATCGCATCTTAAAATGATCAAGTTGAGGGCTAATCGTCTTGACAAGAAGGACTCCCATCCTATCTACCAGCCAGAAGGGGCATTAAGGAAGATGGGAAAAGTATGTTTGGGGATTGAAAACATCAGAATACGTATTTTTAGAGGTTGGGGTGGGGGAGAAGAAAGGAACGTTGAAGCGATAAGGCTGCCTCGGCTGCAGCAGAAACCTGATCTTGGGATGGAATGGTGACCGTTCGGGGAGAATTGCTCCAAGCTGTTTTCATTCAGACTGTATAGATTTGAGGTGAGGAGCTCTGTGTAGGCTGCGCAGGTCATAACCACTTTGGAAATGAGCCCTTTACTCCCTTTCAGCTGACAAAGGTAGGGACCGGATTTTGTTCTTCTCTGACTCGGGAACTCGGTCCTCCATGAGAAAGTGTGTAATACTCACGGCCTCATTCCTCACCCCTCTGACAGCTTCTTCTACCTTGGGCCGTGGTTTTCTCGTGGCTTTCTTTCTTTTTTCAATCCTTTTCTCCTCTTTTTTTTTTTTTTTTTTTTTGCCTTTGAGCCGACAAAGTG
>NC_034592.1:78762549-78787250 GCF_900095145.1 Mus pahari
AAAAAAAAAAAAAAAAAACCACTTAGACAAGAACCCCAATCTCCTATCATCCTGGATTTTTTTTCCAATGAAACAGGGAATCAGTTTATATTTACTTGGGGAAAATGGAATCAGTGGTCTCTGGTGAAGTATTCCGTTTGGGGTTGTTTTGTAGATCTAGAGGGAAGAGAGAACCTACTGGAGGCTCCTGACTTTTTAAAAGGAGTTTTTCTCTTCAAAACCCTGGGTTTTAACCATTTCCCTCAAGGGAGAAAGAGAGAGAGAGAGAGAGAGAGAGAGAGAGAGAGAGAGAGAGAGAGAGAGAGAGAGAGAATATTTCCATTTCGGAGAAAGCTTAAATATGATTTCAGAAGAAAATATCAAAGACATCTTGGGAAGACAATGAAGGCAAGTTCGTCTTAGACACCGTTTTTAAAGGGGGGTGGGGGTGGACTCTGCATTTGAACTTTCTAGACTTAGGAAAGTTAGATTAATAACCAGCCTCCCTGGGGCTGCTCATTTACACGGCTCTGATCCCCAGTCAGCATTTTTAAACCTCTTCAAAATATCTGCCCTCTTGTCTAGCTTGAGAAATGGGCGGTCACATGCCGTCACCACTTATTTTAAAAGCAGGGAGGACAGAATTTTTTTTACAATCCGTCTTTAGGTGAAAACTTTTAGCAAAGATGCCTCTGCTAAGAGCTGCTTAAAGACAGAGGTCGGAAAAGATTAAGACACAAGTTGGTGACAATCCGATGTCATCAAGCTCCGAGGCTCCTCCATCCAGAGAACCATCAAAGCCGCCCCTGTGTTAACACGCTTTCTCTATATCTTTCCTATGCGGCTTCAGTTTCATTTTTATCAACAGTGACAGTCACAATCTCTAAATATTTGTGCCAGGGGCAGGAGAGGGATACAAGCCCCCAAAATACTCTCAGGATTACATACTGATGTCAACACCAAACGTAAGAGCTGTTATGTTTTTGTGGTTTCTCTTTGGTGAAAACATTTCTCGTGTGTGTGTGTGTGTGTGTGTGTGTGTGTGTGTGTGTGTGTGTGTGTGTCCAGGCACATCTATAGATCACTTCTTTCTTGCAGTAGTGGGCACCGTATCTTCTAACTCCTCCATCGGCAGTATTCTTTAATTTGTTCTTTCTACCTCTGTTGAAACACACTATCCTTTTTCTTCGGTTGATCTGCGCTGGAAATGAATCCCACAACTCAAGAGCCCCGGCGTGTCCTATCCCATAACAACACAAGATGTGCAAAATGTGCTTAGGATTGAAAATCGCATTTTGAAAATCCAAGCGTCTCTCTTTCTAGACTTTGGCTAATTGGCTTATTAAACAAATCCAGGTATTGCTGAATCATCTCTAGGGGTTAAAAAAAATGACAGAATAATTTTTTTTAAAAAGAGTATGATGTACTATTTATTACATTTCATTAGGTAAACCTCAAAATGTAAACATTTTCTCCCCTCTGCTCACCCACTGCCTGTTTCAAATTTTAATGCGATGATACGGCTTTTTTTTCCCCGGGATTTCCAATATTTATATTTCAGAACTTAAATATCTTTATTTGAACCATACAGTATCATTCTCCCAAACCCTGGATTTTTAATATTTTGGTGACTGAAATCTGGCACGTTTGAAGCTTTGCCTCCCCGCAGAAGTCTCTTGTTATCCGAAATAGAAAAACAAAGGAGGGATGGATGGATTCTAAGCCGCCCCCGAGCTGGCTGCAAGCACAGCACACACACCACTGCGACCTCCTTCCTTCCCTGCCCCAGGGACAATTACTCTCTTAATAATAAATAGGGAAAACGTAAAATGTTTTCTTTAAATTAAAAATCAAAACGAATTGTTTTAATGAATATCTCTGGTTATGAGGGAGAACACACGCCTTCGTGTGTATACTTTCTGAAGAAAAAATTTCCTGTGCGGTTTTCCCTCTGAGATCAAAAGGAACTAATTAACTTTTCTATAAGGTAAACAAAACCTTAACTTGAAATATCCCCATGAAGTATGTGGGAAGTGAGCTTTGGGGTGTGTGGAATAGGGAAGGGGAGGGGGGAGAAATACCAACCCAACAAGAGGGAGCAAGGGTTTAATTTTCTATTCAAATCTTCTCGTGCATAGGCAACATTGGAAAGTCCTCCCCCCCCCCCCCCCCGAGTCAACCTTCTTCATTCTCCCCTTTCCCAAAGTGATATTTAAATCAAAAAGCAGAAACATTGCCAAGTTCAAACCCCAAGTCATATTAATAGGGCGCTATTCTGCAACTAGCAAATGTCTTCTTTTCCGAGCCCCTTTAAGAAGAGCTGTGTGTATGTGTGTGGATGAGCTTAGGGAAGAGTGTGGGAAAGGAACGGATCTGGGAGGGAGGGGGAGAAGATTTTTAAGAGGGCAGACGGCAACTATCCCACCCCCAGCCTAAGTTACCAGGGTCAAGGGGCAGCCACTGGACCAGCCCCAGGACTTGGCTCGTTTTTTTCAGGTTTCTGGGACCAATGCCCAGGAAGAAGAAGCAACCCCCACCCCCCGAGTGGTGAGGGTCTTGGGGGCTGTGCTTCTCGGGACTGCTGACCCTTGGGTAGGAAGGCACTGAGAGCCCTGCCTGTCCCTCCCAGAAGGAGCAGCTGCCACCAAGGCCCGTCCCTCCCAGGACAGGGAGTTCTTGGCCTATTGGGGCAGCAGTGCTGCGGCATGAGGCCAGGGCCCTCTCACAGGGCCTCTTCTGCCCCAGCCAATGTGGACAGGCTATCTGCCTAGGGGATAGAGGTGGGAGGAGGGCAGCTGGTACAGAGGAGAGGCTCCTGGGTCAGGGCACAGAAGCAGGGCACTGTTATAGGACCAGACACCCTGCCCACACTCTGCCTTCCCTCAGTCTTCAGCCCCCTGTTCTCCTCAAAGCATAGCCTGGCAGATGCCCTCTGAGGGCACAGCACTACTAATAGCAGCTGATAAGGATCTGACGTCCCGGGATGCCAGGCTCTGTACTTGCTGAGAGCATAATCACATTGGGTGCTGCTACTAACTACATTTAGAGGAAACTGAGGCAGAGTCAAAACAATCTACCCAAGAGTACCCAGCTACTCACGGGCAAGGTCACTAAGCTACTAATCTGTCAAGGAAGAACAAGTGAGATCTTTGAGAGTCTCAGCTCAAGTGACACAAGCTGACCTGTTTAAATGCTCCAACTGCTTTAGACCTGAGCTGTATTGTGATAAAGAACTGACGTGGGTTCAAGCACTCTTCCAGCCAACACCCAAGCCTGCGACTATTCCACAAGTCTGTCACCTATTAGGGACCAGAGGCTCCCCTACAAATCATGTCTCAGTCATGTGGCATTCAAAGACTGTCTTTGGAAGGATAGAAGGGCGGGTTTGTATTGACAGTGCACATCGCCAGTAATCCACATTGCCAGTACCCTTGAAAGAGGCCCTGACCAACTCCATCTTGGACAGTATGCCAAGCATAATGCAGAAACAAAAACAAAATTTGAATGCCCTAAATCGATCCCGTTTGCTTTGGATGATAATTAAGTCTTCACAAGAAAAGAAGAGAGGGTGGACTTAGCAATAATTACTATGCTAGATTCAGGAGCGAGCCCAGTCGTGGTTTCCCCTGGAGCCCGTATCACCACATCCTGGCTGTGTGAACGTGAGCAGGTTGCTTCATCTCTCTGATTCGTTTGCTCATCTGTTAAAGAGACAATACCAGCCACCTCTGATGACATAAAGTATGCTCAGATCCTGGTGGTTAGTCCTTAGAGACATTTAAAAACAAAAACAAAAACAAAAAAACTGTCCAATCCCCTCCACCCTAACTCTTAACTGTCTCCCATTGATTGACTTCATTGTTTAAGCTTTCTCTTATCAGAAATATTTAATTATTATAAGAATTGTTGCAGACAAACCCCATGCATTTTGGGATAACCTGGGCTTCCCCTGTCTCTTGCTGCTTGCAGACTCTTGTCTCCTAAGACCTGGTCTTGGCTTTGTGGAAAATTCCCTGCGCACAGAGACAACAACTGTTGCCGCAAAGGGCTCTGTCCTGAGGTCCCTACATAGTCAATTCTGTCAGCAGACACTTACGGGGAGCCTGCCTGCTGCTTGTCCCTTACTGAGCATATGCTGGGAAGCCAGGTGTTGGCAAGGTGGATGGAACTGACCATTTCCTTAGTGAATCTGGGCGCTCTTTGGGCATTTGAGCAAACCCACCTCACTGCCTGGCTGGCCTTAGACAAATCCCATTGTCTCTCTAAGGCTCCAGTTTCCAATAAGCTATAGAAGTCTCCGTGAGACAGGCTCTGGGCTAGAAATATAATGGCCCTAGAGATGCCAGGGACATGGCTTTGATCATAAAGAGAAGAACTGAAGCTGTGGTGACCTGGGTTCCTGCTGGAGAGATGTGTCATCCATGAGAGACCGGGTGCTCATGGGACATGCTGGCATTTCCTAGGCATTCTGTCAACTCCAATCAAGGGATATTGGGGAAAAAGGAGGCGCGGAGGCGGGACGTTGAGTACAGGAGCCTCAGAACTTAGGTGTCATTCTTGAAAACTGTTTCATTCTGTGTCTCTCCTAAGGTGGCTGGAAGACACGCCCTCACAAGCTCAATGAACCTTCCAGAGGTGATCAGGGTTAGAAGGGACCATGAGGGTAGGCTCCCATGACAGTATTAAGAGCTTTGAAAGAATGAGCAAATTCATTTCAACTAGAGTCTGCTCTGCCTTGTCACGGTTGTCCTCATGTTACAGTGCAACCAGAGAGCCCTCCTGGAACACCAGTGCTATGCTATGAACAGCACAGCCTCAATATTATGAGCTGAATTGCATTCTGCACTTCCCAAGTCCCCCAGGCTGTGGTTCTCAGTCACAGCAACAGAGCTGAAATTGCAGTAGGAGTCGGGGCTATCCCTGAGCCTGAGCCTGATCCTGTCAGCATAGGAGGGCACTCCACACGTCCCGAAGTCTGTCCCTTTCTGTCTTCCCCATTTGCCTCTTGTTCTATTTGGGTACTAGTGTTCACCCTCTAGTCTTGACGTGTGGTCTAGCCACGTGTGCATCTCCCAGCAGCAAGGCATATGTACCTATATCCAGGGTTCCAGTGACTTGTAATGTGATGCTTCATGCAGAAATGTAAGCACAGTCATGTTGCCCCTATATCTGCACACATACACATGTGCCTGCACACCTGCCCTGGAGATAGTGCAGGCTGTCCAAACATTTACAGGATGAAGTCGAAGAAGCAAATGTATGTGGGAGAGAGTGTGTGTGCGTGTGTATGTGGGCATGTGTGCATGCGAGTGTATGCATGTGTGTGTGTGTGGGGGGGGGAGGCTGGAGTCAGGGTTTCTCTGTGTAGCCCTGCGTCCTGGAACTCACTCTGTAGATCAGGCTGGTCTTGAACTCAGAGGTCTGCCTGCCTCTGTCACACTATTACCAGCAAATTCAAATTTGAAGACCCCAGGCCAAATATTGCTGCCATTTAGAGAAGTGTCCGTGTTGGAGGCAGCATTTCAAGTGACCCTAAGACATCCTATGACCTAGGTGTGCAGGTTGATGCTGGGGAATGGGAGAGGGGTGGCAGTGACCTTCTCAGCAATCTGTTCATGAATGCCAGAGTGCCTTCAGTGGTTCCCAACAGCAGCCATACTGTACTGCCCAGCCAAGGGGTCTAAACAAAAGCAGTGTGCTCTCACACGGCCCTGGAGACCAGGGATCCCCAGTCAAAATGACAATGTTCTCTTGCTGAAGACTGAGGCCTTCTCTGCTCCTTGTGGCTTCTGATGCTGGTCACCCACTTGTTAACATGTAGCTGCATCCCTCCAGCCTCTGCCTCCATCCTCGTTGGCTCTTCCCTCTACATTGGAGCCTGTTTCTGTGCAGTCTAAGCTCACATTAATAAGTCGCATCCTATCTCCAAATGAACTCGTGGTCTCAAGTTGCAGGGGAGCTGTGAATTCCAGAGGAGCACTGTTGAATCCAGTTTAGCTGGGCTGAATAAACCAGCTTGTTGGGGCTCCAGCTTCCCTGCATCTGGTATAGTCAAGACCGGGGACCTCATTTTCAAGGCATGGGTGTCAACGAGCACCCTTGTGCTGTCCCTTCCTCTGTGTAGAGCACAAGCTACAGATTCTGACTATGGGCTGCATGGGGAAGAGGACTGGGAGGTGAGGGTTGGGGGCTGCTGTTTATGTGTGTCAGAGCTCCAGCTGGGAACGAGGATATAGGACATGAAGTGACACCAATGTATCTCCTGAGACTTCCCTACTGTATCCCTCTCTGGCTACTGGTTTTCAGGCCCCTGGGAGTTCTGTTCCCTACCCAGTGTGTTTCCTTTTCTCTCCCCAGCTGTCTCCTGACCATGGATACCCACTCCTCTCTGCTCAGGACCATACTTGGGGAGCTGCAGGAGAGGTCTTATGATTTTGAGAGTCAGGGCATCAGACCTTACTGATTGTAAGGACAGGCACTTCACACACATTTAGGGAACACCGGTGGCTCCCACCACTACTGGCACTTAGGAAAGCAAAAAGAGAATAACAAGGCAAATACTATGGCCTGGAGAGTTAAACTAAGGCTCTTTCTTCCGACAAAGGAGTCAATAACTGGACAGCTACTGGCCACTAGTGGAGCCATTCTGTCCCTGGACTACCTGTAATGTCTGTGCCCCTCACACGTGTTCTGGCTGACAGGACTCTAGCCTTGTAGCCAGATGCCCTAGGGCTGACCCCTGGGTCTGGCACTCACTCACTGGATGTCCTCCAACCCCACCTAGCCTCTGGTTCCCCTCCTCTGAAAACCAGGCCAAAACATCAACACTCCATCATACAGTGAGAAAACAAAACGAAACAAAACAAAACAAAACAAAACGCAATCAAGTTTCTGTAGGTATCTCCCCAACCCCAGGACATGGTAACACCCCCACCCCTCATCCTCTCACTGTCCCTGTTATCCCTGGACCTTGGCCTGCAGACAGACTAGGGACTGAGACACATTCCTGCTCAGAGCTGTCATGATAACCTGGTGATGGGCTTGGACATGAAGAACCAGATGTTCAGATCAGGACATGATACAGTCCGTGGCCCTTAATACTCCCACATATAACCAATATGGCCTGAGCAAACACACAACTTCAGACCTTCACTTTCCTATCCACAGAGTAGGCTCTTCCCTCCACAGACTGTGGAAAGAGAAAGCAGCTCTTGTTGTCATCGTCACTGTCAGGCTTCTTGCTGGGGCCTCCATTTCCCCATCTGTAAAGTGGGAAGGGAGCTGATTCCCCATGGAGATCACTAAGGGATGGTCCCGTGCAATGTCTCCAGGAGTGTGCGCTCTGGCTGGGAACTTATGAGGTACTTTCTCCCTCCACTCCTCTAGAGCAGCAACCCTTTCTGCTCAGGTGACTCGAGGCCCTGGGACTGGACTTGATCTCCGGAAGGAGCTGTGGAACGTGGGGGAGGAGAGGAAGTGGGCCTCCAAGGGGCCGGCACTCATAAATTCATTGGCGAGTAATTTATGGCATCCCTGTGTAGCACCTAGTGCCAGCCCGTGTGAGAGGTTAATAGGAAGGTTAAGGGCCACAGGCCGGCTGATTTATGAGCCCGGCTAGAGCTTTCATCCTGGCCCAGGCTCCTGAAGCATTCTGGGGGAGAGGGAGGAGAAGAGTCGGCCAGGTTGAGGGGGCAGGGAGGGAACGTGGGAGAAGGAGGGTCAGAGGAGAAGGCCATAAGAAACCAGAAACCTGTGGAAAGATGGGAAGGTACTTGGGAGATGGCTACTCTCCTGGATTTGGCCACTTGGAGGCCCCAGAGGCTTGACCCACCTTTGACTCTCTCCAAGTGGGTGTCTGGAGGGTTTTGCCCACTGGCAAAAGCAGAAAGCAAAGGTATACAAGCTTATTTGATGGTAGAAGCTGTTTGTGGTTCATGCTTGCCAGGAGCAAGGTGACTGAGGACCGGCAGCCGTAGCGTGGCGCGGTGATTTGCAGCAAGGCATGAGGGGAGAGCAATGGAGCCAGTTTCCTAGCTGCACAACTTCCTGCCTGCCCTTTCTGAGTGCCTCATTCCTTACCTGAGATGGCCACACCAAGGGTCCCTTCCTGTCTGAGGACATCTGTCATGGCCCTCCTATCTGCTCCTTGAGACAAAAGAAATGCCCAGGGCCTGAGAGAATCCCAAAGGGTAGCCATTTAAAGCGATGCCAAAGAGCAGTAAGCAGTGGGAACAGCCAAAAATCACCTCGTGACACTGGAAAACAAAACAAAACAAAACACCGCAGGGTGACCTCCTGACCCCAAACGGCCTTCCTAAAAGAAGTTTGTCACTTTCAGGAAGATGAAGTTCAAGGGAGACCAAAGCCAGAGATGACTTTGGTGACCACCCTCCTGGTAACTGGTGGACCTACAGTTCTAAACACCAGACCTGGCAACTCCAGCTGGGTCACAGGGATGATGGTTACGAGGAAGGAAACCCCAAGCCGCCAGCAGGCTCATACTCCCAGAGTACTTCCCCATCAGCAGCCTCTACCTCACTCACGGCCCGGGGCTGGGGCACAGCAGGCCAGTATGAGCGATGTGGGAAGCCTTCCTCACGTCAGACTTACTGGTCTTTCATTCTGTGTCCCGTGCCTCAACCAAGGGAGCCGTGGGCACAGCTGTTTTCCTCTGAGGGCCTCAGAGCTTCCTGTTCTGGGACTCACGGTTCCAGTTTTATTCCGTTGCTGTAATCAACCCCCCCCCACACACACACACATAGGACAACTTATGGGATGAAGGATTTATTTTAGCTCACAACTGCAGGCGCCAGTCCATCACGTTGGGAAGGCACAGGGAGGGGCAGGAGCTTGAGGCAGCCGCTCACTTCACACCTCCAGTCAAGAGCAGAGAGAATGAATGCATACATCGCATTCAGCTGGCTTTACCTTTTCCACGGTGCAGGACTCACAACTAGGGAAGAGTTAACATCCACTTTCAGGCCGGGTCTTCCAACATCAAATACATTAATTAAGATAACCCCCACAGATCTGCCCACAGGCTAACATCATCTAGGCAGACACTCATTGAGACTCTTCTCAAGTGATTCTAGGTTGTGTCAAGTTGACAACTAAAACCGGCCATTACACACCTATGGGCAAGACAATGGACAAGCCAGCCCTGCCCCCACTGGACATATTTCCAGAGCTTTCTACATTCTCTCTGAGACTATCTACACCGGATCATTTCCATCTGCTTTCTGTCCCTTTACAAGCCAAATGTCCCTGGAAGCCACTTTGTGTACTTTCCCCATGGGAACCACCCAAATCCTGTAAGGGTTATATTTCTTGAGTCAATCCTTTGAGGTCCCTTAGTGCCACTCCAATCCAGCTCCTGAGAGACAAGCTGCAGTATAAGTTCTGGGCTGGGCAATGGGACATCAGAGGCTCTGGGTTCCTTCACCACATTCTCCTCAAAATGGCTTCCTACCTGAACACCGGCAGTCACTGGCAGACAGACAGATGTGCAGAGGCATGTATGCATGTAAGTTAACCCCCTGAAAGCCAAGCCAGCTCAGAGTCTTGCAGACAGCTACCACCTAGGGAGCATCAGCTCAGCATCCACAGCAGGCTGAAGTTACACAAGAGTTCATGGCCGTCTCCAAAGCATCTTCTAGAACAGCCGGAAACACCTCTGAGCTCCACCCTCCGCTCCCCAGCCTTCACGGGTTAGACTTCCACCCTAAGAGTTAGTTAATTGTTCGTGAAATGACAGGATTTGGAGTCAGTGTGCAAACAAACATCTGGGTGTGTACTAGTTTCTAAGCTCCGTTCACTGAGGGGCAGAGATCTCTACCAAATGTAGGCAACAGCACCCATGGGCTGTGGTCCCAGCCTGAAGAAGAAAGTGAGCTGAGCCCACGTTCCTCCTCTCTGTTTCCTGACTGGATATAATGCGACTCGCTGCCTCAGGCTCCTGTTGCCTTCCCCACAGGATGGCAGGATGCTGTGTCCTCAACCTGTGGGCTAGCAAAACCCTTCCTGAAGCTGCTTTGCCTGGTATCTTGTCACAGCAATGAGAAATGACCAACGCACCCTGTGGCGTGGCCTGAACCTCTCTCTTCTGCACTGTCACTTAGGCTCTGCATCAGGTCCTACAGAGATGCAGCCCTCTTGAGTAGCTTCTCTGCCTTTGCTCTCTTTCCACAATGATGCTGACCTATGATGGGTGGCTGTGGGAAGCGATGAGGTGATGTGATACTGGGCCTTAGTATGTGACACACTCACACACATACACACACACGCACACTCACTCACACATACTCACAAAAGAATCTTGTGTTTCCCTGATCGTTCGTCTTGAAACCAGTCTTGCCAACTTCTGACCTTCAAGGCAACCACACCCTCTACCCTCCTTCTGATCTCTAGGCTTCAAGGTCCGATGAGGGCAGAGTCCCCAGTCAGGGCATCATGTCCCTGGCTACTGGAGGCCAGACATTCACTCAGATTCCCTGGAATGCCATGTGCCTGTAAGGCCGGATGGGCACAGCCTGCCAGATCCAGATTTGAATGCCTGCCCTGGGCAAGTGCTCAGTGTTTCCCAGCCTAGATCTCTCCGGTATAAAATAGAGGAGGAGGAGGAGGAGGAGGAGGAGGAAGAGGAGGAGGAGGAGGAGGAGAAGAAGTGAAGAGAAGAAGAAGGTGGAGAAGATTATTCTAGAAGATATGGTAAAGTCTGCATATATCTGGGAATTGTTTCTTTAAACCCCAGAAGGGCTGCCAGTTTCCAACAGGTCATTCACCCTAAGAAAGGTAAGTGTAGAGATGAGGCCTTGTGGGTCAGGTAGGGGATAGGTAGCACATTGGAACCCCACCTCTGCCCATTTTGACTGTGATCCTTTGTCAAGGATCCTGGCCTCTGGCCTACCTCAGCTGCCTCATCTACGAATATTGTCCACAATTTGGTCAAAAGCCAGGCCCTTCATAGTCCCTAGAGATGGAGCCCAAATACACGCAGGGTTCCTTCCCTGCATCATCATAGGGGATGCAGTGGGTGACAGGCTGCATGCAAATGACCTAGATTCCGGAGGCTGGCAGGTGATAACGGTTCAAAAGTGAAGTGGCACCAGTAAATCTCTGAAATGGGTCGCCCAAAAAAAGGGACTCTTTGGAGCAGGCTCAGTGCTGGTTATAAATGTTCATTTATGGTTACTAACTATTGATTGTTGTAACTGTGACAACACATGGCGAATCAGAAAGAGATTTGGGGAAGGTTGGGAGATTCTTTGACCCAGCAGACCTTGAAGCACTCGGAAGGGAGAGCCAGATACCCGAGGGCTGGGGCAACTGGGGCAAGGCCCCCCGCCTTGCTGGGCAGCCATGCTGTTGCTGGAAGCTCCTGGGCCTTCTCCTCCCCCAGCCGCCCAGCAGGCCGTCCGCATCCATCCGCATCAGGCTTTCATTTCCTTTGCGTGGAGGCTGAGCGCCAGCGCCCTGCTGCCGGCCTGGACCGCACATCAGAGATCGGACCATTTGCTGAGGGTTTCACGGGGTGTAAAGTGCTTGGCACCCATTAAAGAAAGAGGGGCTGTGGGGTGGAGGCTGAGATCCTGCCTAAAAGGCTCAGAAACACCTCAGAAAAAGCCAAGACCGGCCCTGATCCTGGCTTTGCCCTGGAACTATTTATCTCAGCTTTAAAATGCCATAGGCTGGGCAGAAAGCTTGTAAAAGGGGAATCACAGAGCATCTCCCCATCTAGGAAGAGTGGAGGCTCCCCCCTGGGAGCTCTGGGGTGGGCAGTGCAGCTTCCTACCATCCCATCCATCTGGAGCCACCATTAGGCACTGCTTGTGTGCATATCCTCCGAGGGGCAACTGAGCACTGTATACAGAGGCTGAGTATGGCAGCGAGGAGCAGGGAAGAAACATTCTAAAGTGCCCTTCTCATCGTCACCTTCAGCCTCATGACAACTCACCAAGGCCAGCCTTCTCCTCCTCCTCTTCCTCCTCCTCCTCCTCCTCCTTCTCCTCTTCCTCCTCCTCCTCCTCTTCCTCACCCTCCTCCTCCTCCTCCTCTTCCTCCTCCTCCGCCTCCTTTGTTGTCGGATATGAAAACAGGGGACCTGAAAGCTTAAAGGAAGAAAGGCTTTCGTTCATGGAGAAGGCAGAGTGGACCAGCTTGAGGGAGGCCAGTTCTCTCTTCTGGGGAAAGCCACACAGTGGAGATTTTAAAGGAAGCCTCCCCACTACACACCAAGCCTGCTAACCATGCTCAGGGACAAGGGTAGAGCCATGTTATCAGGGTTCCTCCTGCATCAAGCATGCCCATGAACTTTCTTACACAAGCCTTCATCCCGAACCATAACCATGGAAAGCAGATTCTTCACTCTGCTGAAGTGGCATGGCACAGCCATACCTATTCCAGAGCCCTGCCCACTCTCTGCCCCTGTGCCCCACAATTGATGAATCAAATGCCTACCTCTATGTCTGAGGCCTTCTGCAGTTTGCAAAAGGCTTTTTCAGGCGTAGGCCTTGACTGGAGGCCCCGTGGTAAGACTCTCAGGAGGGGTTCTGAGGTGGAAGGTAGGGTGGGTTCTGGGAAGGTCTCTACTCAAGGATGGGAAAGCCAAGCTTCCCCCATTGTCATGCTTTAGGGCCCTTAATCACCAGCTCTCACTGTCTTTAAGATCAGGAGTAGCATCCCTTATTCCCTTTCTACCAAGAAGCAAAGAAATGGACCAAATTACCCAAATGCAAGGAGGACCAAAGTACCTGTTCTTGTCAGTGTCCTCCATGCGAGATGAGATAATGGCACCTGTGTGTGACCTGTGAACTGCACTCCACGTGATTTTGTGTGCTGTGCATCTCTGTACGTGAGAAGGCCTGAGGCTGATATCTGAAACCCTCCTCTTCCACATGATGCACTGAAGCAGGGTCTCTCAATCAAACCCAGAGGCTGCAGATATGGTTTGTCTCGATAGCCAGCTTGCTCTAAGGATATCCTACACCCCACCTTCCAAGGCTAGAATCACAGACAAGCCGGCATGCTCACACAGCTTTTACATGGAATCTGGAGATCCAAACTTTAGCCCCCCAGTCCTCTTGCTTTCTTGGAAAGCGCTTTAGCCACTGAGCCATCTCCTGGTCCTGGAGTCCCTCAGGAAGAAAAAAATAATTAACCATTTACAAAAATAGTCACCAGCAGGAGACCATAACCCAGAGACAGTGAGATGGAATATTCATTCATTCATTCATTCATTCATTCATTCATTCATTCATTCAGCTCTGTTTGCTGAAGTGCACAATAGCACTCAGCAGTTTTACAGGTAATATACTTAAGGGAGGACTCCCATCTAGGGTAAGGCCTCATCATTCCAGTAGAGAAAGCCCATGGAAAATTCCAGAAGATGAGGCAAGAGCTCCTCAGAAGCTGGTGGGAAGAATGGAGAGGGGCATTTCAAACAAAACACATGACATGGGCAAACGGGACATTCCAGGAACCCTCTGGGGATCCACATTGGCAGGGCCCAGCCAGCACCTCACACCAGCCACCTCCTAGAGCTAAGGCCACAGCACATCCTGACAATGTGTCACCATCCCCCCCCTTCCCAAGTGTTGGCTCCCCAGTTTGTGGGGCCTTTATTAAAAACACACAGGGAATGGCCAGCAAAGGAGGCAAAGCATTTTGGCCCCCTCTCCCCACTCCTCCCCGCCCTGAGCCCCTACTCTGGCTGGAACATAACCATCAAAATAAACATTAAATGCAAAATGCCAAAGCTGAGTTATTACTTGTGAGGGTTCTGGTGGGGGGGAAATTTATAGCAACATTACAGTGTTTTGTTAAAAATCTCTTAATGCACCCAAATGGGAAGGTGTGTGTGTTTTTTATTAAAATGTTACACTCTATAAATCCGATCTGCAGGAAGGACACAGGTGGAGGCCTGGGGACACAGCTGAGGAAGCTGTCAGTTCTATCTTTGGAGCCTGTCCCTTTGGCTCTGGAAGCTGCCTCTCCCCAGTCAGTCTCTCTCCTCCTCCACACTGGCTCTCCTTCCCTGAAGGAGAAAAATATTTCTCCTTTTCCTTCACCATCCCAGAAGAGAAGCCACAGAGGGCGTGACAATCTTTGTGTCACTTCCCCATACCCTCGGGGTCTGTGGAAAAGTTGCAATTTTCTTTAAAGGCCTCTCTGAGTAGTGGAGCCCCCACGGTGCCCTTATGAAGTTTGTCTGCCGTGGGGTGAAATTTCCTGTGGGTCTGTTCTCACAATTTTAGATTCTGGCTGATGCCGCGTTTTTCAAGGGCTTCTTTGTGAAAAGGGCGACCGGTTTGTCTCTAGCCTTCTGTTGTGGAATGCTGTTCCTCAAAATAGTGAATGATATCACGGGGGCAGAATGGCAGCTTCATTCCCTTTTCCCCTTTGACCATGGAGATCTGTGGTCTTCCCCAACTGGAGCTGTCTCTCCAGCGCTAAGACCTCCTGTATGCCTGGGAAGTGCTCAACTGCTGAGTCCTGTTACAAAGTCCATGCCTTTTCTTAAAGGAGAGAGCTGTAAAGCATTGGATTGACACACAAGGGCCTTTGCTTTTCTTCCAACAGTTCAAAGGGTGATCTGAAAGATTCTTCAGTGGCATTAAAACCTTGATGTTTAAGGGTTAAGGATGTAGCTTCATGGTAGAGCATTTGCCTTGAATGTTCAAGGCCCTGGGTTTAATCCTCAGGAAGAAGAAAGAAAGAAGAAAGAAAGAAAGAAAGAAAGAAAGAAAGAAAGAAAGAAAGAAAGAAAGAAAGAAAGAAAGAAAGAAAATAAATGAGGGTGCTGGCCAGAGGTTGTCTGACTAAACAGAAATCTGAATAGTTCTGAGGACACCCTACAGGTATATTATATACCTGTTAGGGGATGAATGGATGGGAGAAAGAGCCCCCCAAAGATACGCCCTGCCCTGCCCCCCAGTACCTGTGGGTGCAGTCTTCTTTGGGAAAGGCTGTTGGCAGCTAAATCAAATGAAGACTCTCAGGATGCAGTGGGCTGGGTGAACCAAAGCCAGACACTATAGTAAGGAAATCACCAGGGAAGTCCAGAGCCAACAATGACTGGAAAGGGCAAAATTCTTTTCTAAAGCCTCTGGAGGAAGGGGTGCCCCTTCTGAACTTTTGGTGTCCAGAGATCTGAAAGATAAACTCTGGTCCTTTCAGAGCCCCTGGGTGTGAGTGTTTGCTAAGAAAACTCCAGAAATCAAAGAAAAACAAAAAACAAAAAACAAAAACAAAAAAACAGGCAAACAAACAAACAAGCCAGGTGTGGTGGAGCACACCTTTAATCCCAGCACTTGGGAGGTAGAGGCAGGCGGATTTCTGAGTTTGAGGCCAGGACAGGACTACACAGAGAAACCGTGTCTTGAAAAAAACCAAAAAAGAAAAGAAAGAAAGAAAGAGAGAGAGAGAGAGAGAGAGAGAGAGAGAGAGAGAGAGAGAGAGAGAGATAGAAAGAAAGAGAGACAGAACACTCTAGAAATCGACACACCACCACCATGCCTCTTTGAAGGGAGAGCCTTAGGTTTCATGAGGGTGTTTAGCAAGTCTTGGATGGAAACTATGTGAAAACAGATGAGTTTGTAGAATCACCCTTCCTACAGAAGGGCAACTGCCCCTATAACTCCAGCAAAAAGTTACCAAAGGTCTCTCTACCTATATCCCTGCTCCCCCCACTGTCCTGCCAGCCACCTCACAGACACACTCTGTCCTGCCCACCCTACACATACACACTGTCCCGCCCTCCCCATCCCACACACCCTGTTCTGTCCCCTCTCTCTTACTCTGTGGTGTCGTAATTTCTGACTCTCTCGGTAGGTTTTCCTTTTCCTCCGGGGCTGTCTGGCTCTGGCTCACATGACCTGTGGGATCACTTGTGGCTCCTTCGGGCTGCTGTGCTTACAGGCACTGAGAAGCGAGGGGGCGGCGGGAGGGTATGAGGCTTTGCTCAGAGGATGAGCTGCCCTTGGACAGGACAGGAGGCCCTCGGTTGCTGCTCTTCCCAGATCCAGAGCCATCCATCCACAGAAGGGAAAGCGCTCTCTACTTTGTCTAAACTGAGTTCATTCTGGTGGTGTTTTAAAAGTGAGCGTTGAAAAAGTGCCCTACCCTGGAGGGGGGGTGGGGGGTGGAGGGGGTGGAGGGGGTGGGGGAGTGTTCCTGCCCTACCTTGGAGCTGGGGGTGCTGGTGGGTGACCCTCCATTGGAGAGACTGTGTGAGCCTGGATAAGTAGCTTCTTTTCTGCTTCAACTTCAGGAAAGTGGGGGCATTGTTTCTATCTCCTAGGAACGATTTTAGGACTAGGGATCTTCAGAGGGAGAGGAAGTGAGGGCCCAGGCAGCCGCTGCATCCCCAGATCAGGTTGGGTTATTTTGAAGGGCTGCAACCCTGTCAGCCCAGGGGTTTCCAAGGAGGCCCACAGTTCCGGAACAGACTGTGAGGCACCTGAGAAGCTCCGCCCACCTCCTGGGGACCTAGCGGCTAGGCTCCTCCCCCCTCTCTCTTCAACCTGGCTGGAGCTTGGTACTGTAGGTTTGAGGATTTCTTTTCATTTCATCAGCTACCTTTGGGTTTGGCAAGTGTGTTCTCTGTGGTTCTGGGGACCTGGGATCCCTAGCAGTGGTCTTGCCCAAGGCCAAGGTGACCTCTGACAGTCTCCACTTAGATCTGCTGTCAGGGCTTTTGGGATCCTATTCTGGACAATGAGTTGGAAAAGTGATCTCAATCAGCTACAAGGCCAGCTTCAGCTCGGCTTCGGCTACCAGGATGGTTTGGAGTCGTCAACTGTGTGCCCACAGGTCCTGTGGAAGGAGAGACCTCCTACAGTGTGGGAGAGTGCGGTAATCAAGCCACTGGAGTCCTCAGATGTGTGCTAGCTGGGAGGAGATGGGAGATCCTGTGGGCAGGTAGCGAGAGCAGAAGGCTGTGAAGATGTCATTCCCTACCAGTAACAGAACATCTACCAGCCAAGCACGGGGCTGAAGGCCCTTTGCAGTTGGTGCTGTCCTATTTCCAGTTCCTACAGATAACCAAGAATTTCTCCCAGTATTCTCTATGGCCCTCCAGACCCCAACTCCAGTCCCTTTCTATCACAATCCTGGGGGTTATTTAGATCAGAATATGCACCCGGCTGCCTCCTAGGACAGATGCTGAGGTGGGGACCACTTGTCTCCCAGGGCAGGCAACTGGAAGAGAGAGAAGGGGGATTGGAGCAGGGAGAGCTGAGGACACACAGCCCCTTTTCTTGCCCACCTCCCCTGTCTATGAGGTCCCTGTTAGGACAAAAGTATCAAGGCTGAGAGCCAGGACCCCTAAGCTAAGGGCCAGCCTGATGTATGACTTGTGGGGTGACTTTGGGCAAAGTCTCTCTGGACTCT
Organism: Mus pahari; assembly: GCF_900095145.1. NCBI lineage: Eukaryota > Metazoa > Chordata > Mammalia > Rodentia > Muridae > Mus > Mus pahari. Next base: position 78,779,917 of record NC_034592.1, read on the forward strand.
GGCTCTACACCTCTAGGCAACATTCCTTGGGAGAATCAAGAGTCTGACTCAAGTACAAACTGGGATGTCATGAGAAGCTGGTGGACTTTAGAGACCCTCTTCCTCCCAGTCACCAAGGACAGACACCAGGACACATAACTTACTCCGCCCTGCACCAACTGGCAGGAAGGTTCAGATCTAAGAGCTTGAATTCCTCAGGGCCCTTACCCTCCTCTTTGCTTTGAAATCCTTACCCAGGATGGAGCTGTGAATAGAAGAGGAGGAAGAGAAAGACCCATTGTTTCCCAAGCATTTAAGGGACAGGAACCCCAGCAGATCACTTCAGGGGTCTAACATCTAGAATATCCAGGCCCCAGTGTATAAAGTAGTTACCGCTGTTGAGGGCGTTATCAAGTGAGACTTCTTTCCCATTTAACCTTTCCATCGCTCTGAGGTGACTATAGATTCATCTGCACTGCACATGAGGGGAAACCAAGGCCTGCAGAGGTGGTCACTTAGCTGACCTTGTGTATCACAGCCAATCAGCAGCAGACCTGGGATGTAAGTAACTCTGGATGGAAGGCTGGGGCGGGCGGTGACCTTGGTGTGAATGGAAAGGCTGTTTTCTGCCTTTCCCAGGGGCCTCCCCACTGTCACAAACACACCCTTCAGTCCAGCTCTGCCTAGAAGCCCCCTCCCTACATCCATGAAGACAACACTGGGGGCCAGAGAGGCTTGGGACTGGAGTCAACACAGCTGCCACTGGGCGATCACCAAATCTATGCGGGGGGTGGGGGTGGGGGGGGATGTGGACATACAAATGAGACCTTAGAAGAGAAGCCCTGAGAGGCCAGGGTGATGAGAAAGGGGCCATAGCGGGGAGCTTCCCACTCACTCCATCCCTGGAGGAGAGCCAGGAAGCTTTCACAACCCTCCTCTCTGGTGATTGGCTGAGAGAAGAGTTGGGGAAAGAAAGGGAAATGGAGTAGCTTAGGATCTCTGCTAGGACCCCCAGTCACAGCCATCACTCTCCTGTTTCCATAGAAACCGGCACCCATTGCCTCCCCTCAGATGTAGTTTGCTTCCAGGATGGGGAAGCTGATAAAACCCACTCTGAGCTGGAATGAAGAGCCCTTGACCTTGAGAGAGAGTACACCCCCCAGGCACACATTCTGGCCATCAGTTGGGGAGAGGGGTAGGCCACTCTGCAGAGTGAGGAGGGAAGTGTGACGTTCTTTCTGGGAAAAAAACAAACAAACAAAAAACCAAAAAAACAGAGGACTTTGGAGTTTAGAAAGAGCCCTGCTTTGTCCCAGGGGGCCCAGCTCTGACCTCACTGGATACCTCAACCTTCAGGGACCAAAGATTTTCTTGGACACTCCAGTGCGCTCTGAGACCAGATGTGTGTAGGTAGGTCTCTCTGGCTGAGAACAACCTTCTCCCTCCCTTCTGTGGCCTCCATCTCTCCAGGTGGAACATGGGTGTTTCCATCTGCCTTCCTAAAGCCAAGCAGGGCCGCAAGGACAGACCTACCCATTGCCCCAGACCTAGGAAATCATATGAAACTTCATTTCGGTCTCCGGGTGCCTGGGAGATAGATGTGTGTCCTGCATCCTCCGTGGGGAGAAAAAAACACTAGAGGCTGCAGTCTGAACACCTCTGTGCCAGCGGTTGGCTAACACACATTGGGAAATGACCTGTGGATTTAATTGTATTCTCAGAAGGAGGCTCCAACCAGCATAACGTTGTTCATAGCATGGACAGGCTTCTACTCCACAGCCCTATGGTTCTGCTTCCAACAACTTGCCTCTGAGGTCGACAAGATTTAAGTTAGTGATCCTGTGGCAGAGTGGAAACCCGTTTTGTTTGTTTGTTTGTTTGTTTTTGTTTTTGTTTTTTCATACACTTTGGGCTTTCTGAGAGATGCCTTGATCTAGACCAGACCCTAACTCTTAGCCCAACTCTGCCCAGCCAGAGGGTAGGAATAGGGTTCCATTGTGCATCTGAGCTACATCTTAAAGGGAATCTGACTGCCTGGAAAAGCCCCTGATACCCAGAGCACCCAGAACAGAGAGTTAAGTGGCAGAGAACAATACAAACGGGCAATGTGCATTATCTTGCATTTGGAGCTAGCTCCGTTGTAAACCTCTATTGCTGCACGTTTGAATGTCTTCAAGATGAGGAAAGCTTGTGAGCTGCTGGCATCTGAAGCTTGCGCTGTGAAAATATGCCCTTGGCTCTCCGAGACTGACCTATAGTACAGGGCAAGAAGGTCTCTCTAGGCACAAGTTCGTAGCTACAGATTTGGAATGATTAAACATCTCAGCTCCAGTGAGGGTTCCAGGGTACCGGGCAAGCAATGCCTTGTTCCTGGGACTTCACTAAGCCAGGCAGCCATCAAACTGTCCAGATCCTTCTCTTACAGGTCAGCGCCTAGGCAACCTCCTCAGCTCTGGTGCGAAAACCTGGTGCTCTGTCCAGGCGCGCGGAGAGCTCCAGTGGCGCCCTGCCTCTTCCCGGCATAGCTGGGTTGTGGCCCGCCCGAACTAGGAGCCCCGGGATGGTTGCGGACCGGAGGATGGCTGCCGGCACACGCAAGGGCAGAACTGGAGAGGTGGGGTGGCCGCCTCTGTGTTCTAGTGACTCAATGACAGCAGTCGAAATTGTTCCGAATCTCCATCCACTCTCAGTGGGGGACTCGCTGGGTCAGCGGGCCTCACCCTGGGTTGATGCCTCGACCTCCGCTGATAGGCAGTCCCGCAGGGGTTGGGGGTGGGGCGTGGGGGCAGAGTCCCGGTTGTCACTTCCGGTGCCCTGCACTATACTGATTCTGACTCTAGGTGCTAGGAGCATCTCCTAGCCTCTGGAAGAACCCAGTCCTTTCTGCCTCGCCTATCTTCCCAGAACTCATCTCCAGAAACCAGCCCGCCTCTTGAATCTCAAGCTCCAAGTCAAAAATCCTCGAATTGAGCGATTTGAACACTTTGCTCCTCTGCATTGGGAGAACTGCAGAGACGTTGATGATGTGAGGGAGAGACTTGAGACCTGCCTTTAGCTGCTATTGCTCTGTCTGACTATCCAGTCTACAAGATTTGTAAGTCCCTTAGCCTCTGGGCTGTGTATCTTAATACCATCCAAGTGTCCACAAAGTCCTCTTCCAGCTCCACATTCTGAGAAACTTCATAGACTTCCCACAGTTCACAGAACAGCGGTTCCCACCAAGTTGGGGGAGCCTCCTTTGACTCAGATGGAAGCTGAGGCTTGTGATAGATGACTTCACCTGCCTGCATAGTGGCTCCTAAGCCAGGGTTGCAGAGTCCCTCCCAGGGGTCTACTGTCTGATCAGCCACGCAGTGGAAAACTGAAGAAGTGGTGACAGCCTAACCCAAAGTGACCCAGAATCTGCCCTACCCTTTGAAAGATGGGAGAAACTGCTTTTGCTGGATCAGGGAGCCTCTAACGTACTCAGTTCTCCCTCTCACACACAGTTCTGCCCCACCAGCTCCAACACTGAGCAACAACCCAATAGTCTGCATCTGTTCGTTCGTTCTTCGTTCTCTTCGTTCGCTGGCCCAGTGCTCTCTGTTCAGTAGCAGCACCATGTGCCGGGTACCACACTCAGCACAGAGGCCGTCAGTGACCTCCGACTCCCATTCTATGGAAAGACAAACAGACCATGCACATAGGAGGAGCTTTCCAGGGAAGGAAGAAAGATTGCCTCTCCCTTCATGCATAGTGTGCCCTGCCCTAGGCAAGGCCAAGCTGCTACCTAGAAGAGATGGGCAATTAGAGAATGTGCCAGGGAGGGGAGAGCCTCCTGCAGAGTTCCTGCTGCAGAAAAAAGGGGAGGGGGGCTGTGCTGGCATGTTAAGGAACCTCAGGAGAACTATAGAGCAACCCACAGTGGTGGGATCCATCTGTGCGAGAAATACTCAATCAAAGAGCAGAGACCAGAGCCAGAGCTAGCCTCCATGACCAGAGGCTCTAAGCGTGACACTCCATGATGGTGCTTAGGCTTTCCAATGGGGCAGTCAAGAAGGCTAGGTGTACAGATGGGTGAAGAAGTGAGGAGAGGGAGAGAGAGAGAGAGAGAGAGAGAGAGAGAGAGAGAGAGAGAGAGAGCGCATCAGCTTCACTGGGAATAAGGAGAGTTCCAAAGGAGGGGATCCAGGGAGGTTGCAGGAAGGTTCCTGGTGTCACCCCTGAAACAGCACAGCACACATGCAAAATACTGCAGGGTACTTCCCCACCTCACCGAAGCTCTGCCCCCTTGCATACCTAGCTGGGATTGCATAGCTGTGATCCAGACAGTTGAAGGCCTTCAGGGTGAGGCTCCAATCAAATGCCACAGCAGGAGAGCTCAGGCTCCAAATTCCTGGGCAGACACCAAAAGGTTGAAGGAGGCAGTAATTAAGCAGGTGGCCCTAAAGCTTGACTTCGGTGGTAGGAATCAGCTCCGTGGGATATATGCTGAGTACCCCAGGGTCCAAGGCAGACAGTGACATTGTGCAATGGTAACACCCCCCACCCCCACCCCCCCACTGTTGAAATTCCTTGCTCACATCCCTCGTTCCCAAGCCAGGAAGTGGATGGGAGGAGTGGGAGGATGGCAGTCAGCCTCTGGATATTTGAGGGCAGCCTCTGCGCTCCAGGGACTGCTGTCACTGCACTCCTCCTTGCTTGGAACTCCTGAGCAAAAAAAAAAAAAAAACAAAAAAAAAAACAGTCTTTACGCCTCTGGAAACTGCATGACGTTTTCATTCATTCGTTCAACACACTGTTTATGAGTCCTTGTGCTGTGCCAAGACCTGTGGTGCACAAGACAGGCCTGGTCTCTGTTTTAAGAGAACTTACTGTTCTGGGGCTGGAGTAAAAGAGGAGTCCAGCCCAGAAAAGGCTGTCCTGCTATTATGGTTTGACACTTGATTTTGGAAAGAGGAGCCGAGAGCAGGCAACTGGTTGTCCTCGGCTAAAGGAAACCGTGGGTTCCTGGAGCACCGCTGGGCTGGAAGGCTGGGCAGCCTCGACTCTAATGCTCCGTTCTGTAAATGCTTGCGGAGCACCAGAACCAGGAGGCTGCTCTCCAGAAAGCGCCGACTAGTAGAGTTCTGAGCAGGAACAATGGTTAAGTACCCCTGAGGGCAGGATTGGTAAGGATGTAGAAACCCTGGTTGACAGGACATGGGGTTCAGGGCTGAGCTCCAAATCATGAGGCAGACAAAAACACAGGAATGACAGAAGATAAGCCACCTATGATGAGATGCCTGGGGCAGGGGGAGGGGAGGACTCCACAGGTTCTAGGACTAAAGAAAACATTCAGGATGACAGTAGATTTTATCTGCCATTTTGCTCTCTGTAACTGAACCATGATTCGGGTTTGAGGGACTCAGTCTACCCAGAGCAAAATAGATATGGTAAGACAATCACGTGAGGTCAAGTTGATGTGGCTTCTGGCACAATAGACATTCAGTAAACACGAGACCCTTGGGTGGTTAAGGTCTGTTGGCCAGAGAGACAGATACAGGTTTCTAACCAGCCATGGGGGGGGGATGGGTGCCATAGTGGTCCAGCGCCCCTGGCTCTGAGGAATATCTTTATTAACGAGCACTTCAAGGTAAGCCAGCGATGAAAACCAGATGTGGGATCCTGCAGTCTGCTTTGAGTAAGGACCAGAAGATAACAAGGGGTGGAGTGGTGTGGGAGCAGAGATGGGTGAGACTGGAGGTAGATGCATGTCTCTCATATGTTTTCTCTAGGTGCTTCAAGTGCAGGGAGCTGGTATCCCATCCTTTGCTTTAGAGCGTTCAGGGACTCCCCTACCTCCAGACTGCTCCAGCCTCCCCCTTCCAGATTTTTCCCATGCAATTTGAGGAGGGATGCTCTAAAGAATCCCCCACCTGAGCTTTTCTGCAGCTGGAAGCCAGGAAGTTAGCTTTGAGGGTTCCATTGGTAACCTTTGCTTCAACTTACCAAGTCCACACAAAGGACTCCCTTCTGCAAAGGGTCCAAGGAGGGGCGGCTGACTTCTCAGTGTCCCTTCTTACTGTGTGATTTTTGACCTCTCGGAGCCCTTGGTTTGCTCACAGGAAAATGGGAGAGTCCAACCTCTCTCGGTGAGTTGTGAGGTGCCACCAATGCTTAGTCCAGCCCAGAACCTCCTGAAAGTTCTTTCCCCTTGCTATGTGATGATCCAGATGGCCACATAAATCAATGCCATGGGTGTGGCAATGCATGTCTGTCATCCCAGCAATCTGGGGGCAGAAACAGGATCCTGAGTTCCAAGCTAACCTGACCTAACCAGTGAGACCCTGTTTCAAAAGCAACAAAATTGGAGCCTTTTATTTTACAATGTGGGTTGAGTGGGTGGGCTTGGTGAAGAGAGAGCCTGACTCCCCCAACAGTGACAGAGCGAGTGACAGAGCTAACTACCCTATCAGGAGGAGCAGAAAGGGTGTCTCTGAAGGCTCCATTCTCAACCTGGCTTTGAGGGGCAGGGTCATTCAAGAGGCCAGAGGTCTTGGCCTGAGAAAGGGACGAGGTGCTTGGCTCCAGAACTTGAAGCCAGGCCAGTCTAGGGTCCCTGCAGTGACTGATGAACAAATGCATATCTCACTGCACCCGAGCCCAGAGTCCTTACAGGGCAAGGAAATAGTTAAGACGCCAAAGTGGCGAGTCCGGACCATCTTGAGATCTGTTGTGTGTGAATTACTGGGAAGAATCGGGAATGGGGAGGCGGGATTGAAAACCCCAGCAAAGGTCCTGGCCGGCGGGCCCCGGGCTGCTCTGCCAAGTTCACCAAGAAGCATTCAAAGGATTCGCTAGGCCAGAGGCCCATCTGACTCCGAAAGTCAAAACCTCTTACAGTTCTTTAACCTGTCAATAAAATTTACATCTCCCATACCCTAGACCCTAGCTGAAGCCGTGCATCAAATTGCAGCCCAGCTTCGGAAGTCAAGGGATGACTGCGCCTCCCCAATCTAGCCTAAAACCCAAAAGGCCCCGAGGCTTCTCCGGGTCGAATCGCCTCTAGCCAGTGAGTGGCATCTCTAGTGAGAGGAAAGGAGGGGCCGGGAAGAGAGGAAGGAGCGCTGGGAGAGGAGGGGAGGGAGGAGGGGAGCAGGAAGGAGCAAGTCAGGGGGGAAAATCATTTTTTTCTGCTTCAAAACCTTAAGAGGGTTTGGGAGATCTGGTGAACTTTCCGAAGCATCCGAATCTTTTTACGGAGCTTTTGGTTCTTTCTCAAGGCCAGCTGTAGGGAGCCAAGGGGTGGGGGGTGGGGGTGAGAAAGAGAAAAGGCGAGCAAGAGAAAGAAAAGGAAAGAGAGAAAGGAAGAGGGAGAGAGAGAGAGAGAGAGA
>NC_034592.1:78787278-78794110 GCF_900095145.1 Mus pahari
AGAGAGAGAGAGAGAGAGAGAGAGAGAGAGAGAGAGAGAGAGAGAGAGAGCAGGCCGGGTGCAGAGCACTGCCACCGCCTCTTTGCCTCCCCAACTCCCAGCCAAGGCGCGCGGTGGCGTCCTCGCGCCCTCGCCGGCGCCCCCGCCCGTCGCCCGCGCAGGCCAGGCATGAACGCTGAGACTTGCGTCTCTTACTGCGAGTCCCCGGCAGCTGCCATGGACGCCTACTACAGCCCGGTGTCGCAGAGCCGGGAAGGTTCGTCGCCTTTTAGGGGATTCCCAGGAGGCGAAAAGTTCGGTACAACTTTTCTGTCGGCCGCGGCCAAAGGACAGGGATTCGGGGACGCCAAGAGCCGGGCCCGCTACGGCGCGGGGCAGCAGGACCTGGCGGCACCGCTGGAGAGCAGCGCCGGGGCGCGGGGATCCTTTAACAAGTTCCAGCCGCAGCCGCCCACCCCGCAGCCGCCGCCCGCTCCGCCTGCGCCGCCTGCGCATCTCTACTTGCAGAGGGGCGCCTGCAAAACGCCCCCGGACGGTAGCCTCAAGCTCCAGGAGGGCAGCGGCGGCCACAACGCGGCCTTGCAGGTCCCCTGCTACGGTGAGTGCACGTGCGGGACCCCGGGGTCTGCGGCTTCGCTAACCCCAAAACCCGCTGGGCTGGCGGGAGGCTGGAGGTGGAGACTGAAGGAACTCCGGGTCTGCCCGGAGGACCAAACGCTTCGAGGGCGTCCCTGCGTCCTGCTATATCCCCAGCCCCGTCCCGGGTGCAGAGCGTTCTGGCTTCCTGGGTTTTTTACTCCGTTCGTTCAAACTTTTCGCTTTGCGCTGCCTCGCGGAGCCGTATTTGAAGCGGATGCTTCGTCCGGGTTCCGGGCGGGCGGATGCTAGAAGCTTCTCCCGCTGCATTCGGCGCGCGTGGCTGCGGAGCCGCCAAGGTTTCGCTCTCCCGCTCTGGAAGGCTCCGCGCACCGCAGGTAAGAAGCTGCAGGTGCCGAGCGCGTCGGGGAGTCCAGAGCGCAGTCTCCGGGGTCTGAATTAGAAGCCCCGATACCGCATCGTGTCGCGAAGCTCCTGCCGGTCTGTGTCTGGAGAACCAGGCACCTCAGAAAACCCTGGCCAGGAGCGCAAACCGCGTAGGGGACCGCGGCCAGCCTGTCTGCGTTGTCTGGAAGTAGCCGGCATCGGGAAAGCACGGTTTGGTACTCAACGGGTGGAAAAGCAGTAATTCTGAGATACAGCCAGCACAGAGCTATGGGAAGAAGGAAAAGCTGGCTCCTGGTTTGGGCCCACAAGGAACCTGATAGAGATGGCCTAAATGACCTCCAAGCCCCCTTGAAGTAGCTGCAGGGTTCAGGCTGGAGTCCTTAGTGCTCAGCTACCATTGTAGACAGGACAACTGATCAAATGAGTTAGGAAACCAAAACCAAACAAGCGCCTAAACTTTCTCTTTTCCCATAGCATCTAATTAGAGAACCCAAAACTCAAAGAGAGAAAGACCTTCTCCCCAATGCCTTTGTCTTTGGGCTGGACGCTAGTGAGGAGGGCTGGTTCTTGACAGAGCAACAACTCTGTTCCACTTTAGGTAGGATATAATGGCACTAAGCCTGGGGACACAGGTGAGACATGGTAGAGACCTTGATGGCCAGAATAACCCAGGAACATAGCCCACGCTTTTAGTGTGCACACAAACATGCTCCTTCATATTGAGCTTAATCAGAGATAGGGCTGGAACAAGCTTCTGGGGGGACTCTAGACATAATCACCCTTTAACCTAAACTTGAATTCTGCGCGCATGCACACACACACACACACACACACACACACACACACACACGTACCAAATACATACATTCATGTGGCTTCAAAAAAGCTGCAAACCCTCAAACTGACAGAACAGGGCTAAAAGCCTATCTAGAAAGTTCTGCTGGCCCTTCCAGACTACCACCTTTCTCTCCACTTCTGGCTGGAATGGGATCAGCTATACACAGGCACTGCTTCCATGCCGAGCTCCAGAACACAGGCCCTGTCACTTGTGAGCATCAGGTGAGGGCAGATAGCAGGCTCCGAGACCAGACCGGACCGAGACCACAGAAGTAACTGTGGAGACGGGAGGGGCAGGGTGATCAGCTGATTTCCCCCACACACACACACTGTATTTCCATAGTTTACAGAAATTCATCAGCATGACCTCAGAGAAGGCCGAGATACTAGTCAAAAATACAGTCAAACTGCTCTCAAGATCTTGGTGAGAAAGATGTCATAGGGTCTCCCTGAAGTAAGAAAGAAGACTAGGCCCTTGGCTGTCCTATGGGGACTTTCAGGATAGCTTAGGCTTATATCACCTGCATTCGCCTGCCTGTATGGCCAAGAAAAGGAGCAGCTACTTGACCTGGAACTGCCCTTAACCCACAGAGTGACCCCAGTATATGAGTAACTCTACTAAATTCTTATTTCCTTATTGATACCAGGGCAGTAAAGGCGAGGTCGTAAATGCTGGTCCCCTCCCCCATGCTGCCCCGCTCCTACCCACTTCCGTCCTCTTCATTCCCATGCTGCTGGGAACCTCCAATTCTGAAGACAGGTCAGACTCCTGCCTTTGCTAGAACAGAGGCAGGTTGGGGGGGGGGGAAATCATCCTGGAACCTACCAAAATGAGGCTGGGATGCTGCCTGGAACAGAGGAAACAGCCAACAAAGGCCAAATCACTGTCCCTGTCCCCTCTCAATACTAAAAGAGCTATCTGGAACCACGAACCGAACCACGTAGGATGAGGTACATGGAGTCCAAGAGAAGCACAGGCAAAAGTCTGGCTCTTTAGGAAATCACGGGGTGGTCTGTGGAGTTGGAGCACTAACCTACAACCAAGCTGAGAAACCGAGCTGGGAAACCAAGCTGGAAACCAAGCCAGGCATTTGAGAATTGACAACAATTCTCTAACACCCATTCTAAGGGTGTCTACTCAAAACCGGGAGGACGGGGCTCCAGGAAAAATCCTGAGACATTCCCAGGAGCTTGGCAAAGCGCCGCAGCAGAGATAGAGATAGCCGTAGGAATAGGCCTGGCCTCGGAGGCTCGGGATCTTCAGCACCAGCCCATCAATCTTTGCAACTTCTGCGGGCTGAATCCGGACCCCAAAGCAGTTCCAAGTGGAGGGAAACCTCGGAAAACTTCAGCCTCAGAATTACTTTGAGGTCCCCTGGGAGGAAGGTGCAGGTCTGGGGCGAGGGGATGCACTAAGGCTCAGCTGAGAGAGTGCAGGCCAGGCCAGAGTTTCGGAGACCCCTGAGTTGGAGGTAAGGGCGAGATCCTCTTGGCTTTGGGCATCCTTACAGGATCCTAAACCTCAGGTGCCCCACCTTTATTTACTCAAATGGCAAAGAGAACATAGGGCCATATTCGTTTTTTATGAAAGGCCCCAGCGGAGAAGCCCTGGTTCACTGAGATCTAGACCCCGCCAGGCTCCTAGCGGTCCTTTAGTTTTCTGAAGTTCTTGTCCGCTCTCAAGGTGGCGGACGAGCGCCCCCGGAACTGCTCACAGGGTAAAGACCCTCCATTGGTGTGCGGTGCTAAGAAAACTCAGAACTCGGGGCGTTCGGCTCCGCAATCCTCTGCCTGCAGCCTCGCGGGTACCAATGAGGTTCCGGCTCAGCTGGACACAACCCTGCCACCTCCCCTTTCGCTTTCGATTCGGTGCAGGCAGGTTTTCGTTGAGCGCAATTTGGGACCTCCAACAGCCCATCCGGAATGTAGCGCTCTGGGCGCCCAGGTCTCAGAACGCTACGGCCTGGCTCGAGCCCGCGTGGCGCCACCGAGGGGCATGTTCTGATTTTTCGAATTAGACGAAATGTTAAACTCTAGATAGAGGTATTTCTCTACACACACACAAACACACACACACACAAACACACACACACACACACACACACACACTACTCCCCAGTACAGACACTATTCACAAACGATGACTCTTACTTGATTTAGTCTAGAAATAGGGATCTTTTGTAAATCCTCCTACCCCTAAAGTTGGAGAATGGAGGCGTAGGAGGACAAGGAGAGCAGCCTAAATCAATCCTGGGACCTCTGAAAGAGGATTAAGTCTCTTTAGGAAGGCGGAGATCCTCCGCCAGTTTTAGAGGGACCATTGGAAAAGAATAGCTTTTAATTTTTTTTCTTTGTTAATTTCCATAGCCCCCAACCTGCTCCAACAATCCAGGCCTAAAGACACGTTCTTAGTTCTTAACTAGAAAAACAGAAGGATTGTATTAAAAGTCTAATATTGTTTAGAAATCAATGGATTCAGCATACATTTTTCTTTAATTTACATTTAGTGAGGTTCAAAGTCTTAAGTAGGAAAGTCTGGAAAAACGGGTAGGAACTTGCCCAACTGTAGCCCAATAGGTGTTAAATACGCTCACGAAAACTTTTGAGGGTGAAAAAAACCTTTTTTTGTGTGAATTAAGAAATGTTTAGGAAAAAAATTCGAAGCACCGGGGGACTCCATTATGTTTCTCACAGCAGTATGTCAAGGGTGACCTTGTAATTCCCAGGGCGTTTGCTCAACGCTGACCCTAAAACGAGGCTATCACCAGCTAAGCCTAGAACCTTCCTGGGTTATCCCGGAGCCATCAAAACCTTCAGTTGTCCTTGAGGTTCCAGATGCGGAGGAAAACAAATTCTGACACTGTGCATTAAATCTTGCTAACGTCCCATAGGGCTTTGGTTTCAGCGGCAGACAGACGGATTTTTCTAGAGAGTGCCTTGATTCCGTTTGAGGGCGAGTTTCTTTTGGAAGCTCCGGCGCAACGTCGCGTTGTTTCGGTGGCGAGCTGAAATACGAAATGGAAAACCTCCGTAGCAGCTGGGAGGGAGGAGAGGTTGGCTCCGGTGCGTTTGAACCGGGTTGGCTCTTGTCTGCTGATGCCCCGCACTTCAGTGCCGGAGGGAGGCAGCAGGCAGGGACAATGCGGGAGAGCTAATTTCCTGAGTCTCCCGCCGGCCTGGGATAAGGCGCTCCGTGGTTACGCTAACAGTGGAGAGAGCTAAGACACAGATCGGGTGAGTAGGAAAGTAGGTACTTAGGAAAGAAAAGCAATTTCTGAAAAGGAGATCTTGGGCCCCTGGAGCTCCAGAGTACTTAGCCTTGAATCCTTTTTGCTCAGGAAGCCTTAGGCGCAGAGGCTTGGGTGGTACATTCGGTCTAGTGTTGGCTTCTAGGTGCCACTTGCGCGTTCACCGAAAACCCGCGGGCCACTCTAGGCATAGCTTGAGATCGTGCGGTCCCCTCCGCGAGGAGTCTGGGATGGTCATCAGTTTGGGAAACCACACCAGTGCCTGGACTCTGGCTATAACTAGGTGATGATTCGAAGTCAGAGTGGAAATCAACGGTGACCCCTTGTTTAGGCGCTAAGAGTCACCAGCTCAGCACCACTAGACAACTGGGAGTCAACAAGGGGATCCAGCAGCCCTTAACCAGGGTTTCTCCTCTGAGACCAGTTACCAATGGCCCCCAGAGACCATGCTTCTCTGCTATAATTTCGTGAATGAGTGACACTCGCACCTCCATTAAAGCTACTTCTGTTAGTTAATCTTTTAAAGGTGTGGGGTAGCCTGGGGCGGGACAACCATTGAGCCACTGGGAAATAGGAAGCCGATCTTCCCAGAAAGGCTACAGAAACTAAGACAGGTTCAGATGCCCTTTGCGCCTTCAGGATGGTGCTCCCCAATTGCATTGGACTCTTCCTCTCTGTTCCCAGCACATTCTCTTCTTCACACCTACTCCCAACCTTCAGCATCAAGGAAGAGAGAGGGAAGGGAAAATAGTTAACCCCGGTTAAGATGCTTGCAAAAGGTTGATCAGAGGAGCGAGGGGGGGGGAGGCTGGACGGAAGGGTGGTGGTATAACAACCCCAACAGCCTTCACAGCTTCAGTTTCTCCTTGAGAGGCAAGTCGGCAGCGTCGCACCCAGAGTACTTCTGGAGAAGTGGGAGCCTTGAGGGTTTTTAGTGACAAGGTACCTACCTGTCCTTGAGTCAGTGCTTGTGCTAGGGAACTCACAGTTACTAGCGAAGGTCCGGTTACTGGAGCCATGGTGTCTTTGGAATAGAAAGGGAAGCCGCTGTAGCTGCATGCACATTGGATTTTGGACTCGCAAAGCGGAGATTCTTTTAGTGGGGGAAGACTCTCATCCTGAATGAGAAGCCTGTGAACTTTCTAGAAGGCGGGACCAGGACTCTGTGCTACCCAGACCATGATCCAGAAGGTCCTGGGGTTCAGGGAAGGTTCGAGTATGTACAAACTGTTCTCTTGCATGGCCTTAGAGAGTCCCCTCTGCTCCTGGCTTCTAACTTAACACAGAAACGGAGAGACCTGTAGACTAGGCAAAGATTGTCTGAGAGGATCTGTGCGAGGGCCCCCCCTCCTCTGTTTCCCCACCACCATGCGTTTTTTGTCTCAGAGGAGTCCAGATAGAGTGGACAGAAAAGTCTTTCCTGGAAACAGAAACTAGCAGTCCTAGAAGGTGGGGCTGGACGCAAGGTCTAGACTCCCCTCTGGGGTTTGAATATAAAGGTAAGCTGCTGGTCTTTGGTGTTCACAGGGCACCAGGCTCAAGCCAAGGATGCAGGAATCCTGGCGGCTCCCAGCGCAGCCCCTCCCTAATCTAATGTTCCATTTATATTCCCCAGTCTCTGTACTTAGCAATTGCCTACCAAAGGCAATAAGGGCTTGGTGAACCAAGAGAATGTGGGCCTTCTGCGGCCAGAGCCTAATCCCTTCTGGTATATATCCTGGAGCTTCAGTGTGAGGATGAATGAAGAATTGGTGTTTCATTCA
>NC_034592.1:78794210-78831375 GCF_900095145.1 Mus pahari
CTCTGTGTGTGTGTGTGTGTGTGTGTGTGTGTGTGTGTGTGTGTGTGTGAATGTGAGCTGGCATGCCTCCTACCCACAGTTACTGGGTCCTCCTCCTACTGCTGAGTGAGTCGGGCTATAATTGTGTGTATTAATTTTTGTGCACTCCTGTGCGAAAACTATACATGACCCCAACCATTTTGTCACACCCTGCGTGGGAACTTGTGTGCGGCTCTGAGAGCCCCTCCCTAGCCTGTGTACAACCTAGCTTCCCCTTCAGAGGGTTGTGCCTGAGGCAGGCTGAGCGCCTGTGTGTCTCTGGCTCCAAGCCCCCCTCCTTCTGGCTGTCTCTTGCAGCTTCCCTGAGGCTGACTCACAGAGGAGCAGAGTCTCCAGGTGGCAGGTCTCCAGCAAGCCCTGGAGTCCCACATTGAGTCCATCCAGCCCACCTGCAGTGTCCTGAGACTTATTCTCCTCTCTGGATACTTGAATGTCCATTTCGCCCGGCACGGCTCATTTTGTAATACAAGCTATCCTGGCAACATCCTGATGTGCTTTACAGACTCCTTTGACTAGATGAACAGGGAACCAGGAGATAAGGGGCCCCCAAGTCCAGGTTATAGGAGGGCAAGAATACCTCTTACTGCTGCGCAGAGAAACAGTGGGATCTGGGAACAGTCTGGTTGGATCGCCTGCTCTTCATACACGGAGGTATGGAAGCCACATTGCATAGTATCCTGGGGCCAATGGCCTATCTCCACCTCTCTCATGTGACTGCCTCCCAGTACTGGGGACCTTGGTGACCTCAGGAACCATTGTTCCTGAACACAGATTTAAGTGGGCCCTGATATCCCTATGGGGTCCTGCCCTATTTTGGAAGAAATAGCGGACTCCTCCTGTACCAATGTCCTGTTTCACAGACTAGGGCCTAGGATGCCTGATTCCACTTACATGTATGGCTCATCAAACTGTCTGTCACTGAGCCAGGCCCTGGGAGGCCTGAGAAGTGCTGGACCCTGTCTCTGCTTTCAAGTCCAGAGGCAGACAAGCAACCCCCAGTTCCCCTTCCCTGGCACCAGCAAAGCCTCCACCAGGCTGGCTCACAAACTGCAAGGGGAGAGATGCCCCTGGGTGTAGAGCTAGTCTGAAGCCATGGCCCCAGCCTACCTGGGCTCCTTTCTCCAGTAAGGTAGGAGAGCCAAGGAGTTGGAAGACCTTTGCCAACTCTGTTCTTCCCCTTCTTTGCAGATCAAGAGATCTGGGTGCAGGTGCTGACATTGCAGTGGAATTAACCATGACCTTTAGCACTTACTCTCTACTGGGTCTTAGTGACTTCATTTGTTGGATGTGGCTATTTGGGACTTGCTGACTAAGAGGGAAGGGAGCAGGAGGACTTGTGAACATGGAGTGTGAGCCTGTTGTAGGTAGGTCCTGAGTCCTCTGCCTTCCTGCACTCGCATTACGGGTGGTGATGATGACAAAGTATTAATAAGGTGCTGTTTGTTTATTATTATTGCTGTGTTGGAGATCAAACTCAGGGCTCATGCATGCCAGGCAAGCACTACACCACTGCAGACCCTGATCAGATTTTAGGATAGGAGTGGGGATGTTGAGGTCCCCCCAGGATATGTGAGCCTCTCTCTGACATCTAGAAGTTTCACTGGTCCTGTCTTTGGTCCCACCACTCAGACACCCCCAGATCACATCTGAGCACTGAGCAGGGCTCAGTGAGCCCTTGGTCTTTATTTTTAAGAAGGGACTCAGCCCCATGACAGAGAGGACAAGCGTATACATACTTCTGTGACACAGGTCCCCATGTCTGAAACCCCTTCATGGAACCTGATGGTTTTGAAATGAAAGCCTTGGTCCAGGTCTTGGGGCCAAGCACCCTTTTAGAGACTTCAAGAGCCTGCCTCTCTGCTCACTGCATTGCACTCACAGAGGGGGAAAGCTGAGCCACCCGAGGCAGGGGAGAAGTTAGCAGGCCTTACCTGGTACTTGCCCTCATTTCCCCTTCTACAGGAAGTACTGAGTGCTTCCTTGGTCTATCTCACTGCAACCCCTTCATGATACCATGAGAGTGGTAGACCCGCCAGAGACCCAGTAGACAGTGAGGAACACATACAGGCTGGGGCAGACAGGAAGGGACAGATCAGTTCTTGACAGCCCCAAGACAAAGAACCTACAAAGCATCCTTTTCTAGAATGAACTCGATATATTTTAAATCATTCCTATCCAAGATAGCATGGAGACCAAGGATGGAGTGCGTTTCAAACATGGTTCCCAAAGAGGGCTTTCTATCATGTCTGAGATGCCTTATCCAAGACTGGATTTTGACACTTGGGTAGGATAGTGTTCCAGGCCTGACTCGGACTTCAGGCTCGGCTTCTTCACCCATGCCTGGTGCGAACAGCATGGCACAGGTGCCTAAGGGAGTGGGGATTATGTTTTGAAGTATTGGTCAAGATGGAAGAGCCAAGGACAGGAGAACTGAGCAGTGGGGAAATGTCTTCCTTCCAGGAGATGCAGGACTGTGTGAGGCTCTGTCTGTGCTGCTCCAAATCATTCTCCCAGACCATAAAACAAGGCTTGAGATACACAGTAGGTGCTCAGTCAGTGTTTGCTGATGGATGACTGATATGGGGTGTGGCCGTTTTCATTCCTTCTCCTCCCCATTCCCTCCTCTTTCCTTCCTCTGGGGAGATGGAGATGGAGCCCAGTGGGTGGATCTCTTTCACCCTTCTGGAAAAGGATTTCACTCTTCGAGGAGCCTGTGGCTCAGGAGCAGGGAGGTCGTGGGTAGACAGCCATTTGTTTTGCAGAATTGTGGCAGTTTGGAGGAGATCCATCTATCCCCAACTGCCCCCCCCCTTTAAGCTCATCTCCAAGGCCACAGGCCTGGTGTCCAGCTGCCTTGCCTGCCAGGGCTGGCTCTAATCAGGTGGGTGCCCACCCCCCTCCTCAGACCTTGCCTGTGGTTAGCTCTAGCTCCTGCCTGCCTCCAGCCACATCTCAGGACCTTTGTTCCTTCTACTGCCTGCCGAGGGCCACTCAGAGCCAGTTGAATCTATCTACTCATCTCTCCTCCTTGGGATTCTGAGACTCACCCGGCAAGGGGTGATACCCTCTGTTCCCACACACTCTGGTCCTGATTTCTCCTTGGGTACCTACTGAGGCGTAGGCTTTTTCCAAGCATATTGCTTCTGCTCCCTGTTTGGCCCACAACATTTTCATGGGCATGTCACACACACACACACACACACACACACACACACACACACACACACACACACATCCCCTTGCCTGGGAATGTCAGCACTCAATAGTGGCTTCCACTATTCCAGACCGCTAGGTACTTAGGGGAGAATGCAGACAGAGACAGAGCAGAGCTCCCTACTCCCTCACTAAAGAGGGAACAGATTCTCAGGAGGCTGTGGGCGGAGCCCTGGGAAGGTTTCTTGCATCCACAGATCCTGTGGATAACACCCTGGTCAGGCATCTCCCAGGGTCTGTGTGAACGAGATGATTCCCACCCCACAGTCACCAGCCTCACTTGGATGAACCACATAGGGAATCCTGAGAGAGGTGGCAGTGGCCTGGGGATTGCTAAGGACACCTGAACCAGTCCTCAGAGGCTGACTCTGTCAGTCAGTAGGAGGGGTTGGAAAGGGGCCTCTGTCACCAGGAAGCTGCCTGAATCTAGGGTTTGGTTTAGCAAAGGTCTGAATGCTGCATGCTGGCTGCAGGGAGTTGGAGCCTGAGGATTGGCAGGGGCCAGCTATGAGGACCTTCCTTTCTGCCAAGGCTTGGGGCTTAGGGACCCCCTGGAGGTTGCTGAAGGGGCTGTAAAGGCAAGCCCCTTGCTGAGTGTTGTAGTGTTGCTTGGTGTGAGCTTTAAAAACAATTTCAGAAACGTTAACCATGGGAGACGGTGTTTGTTTTCTTAATGGGAATAAAATGTGCAGACATGACACATGTCTGAGTGTGGTGGCTCAGGCCTATAAACCCAGCGCATGATGGGGTGAGGCACGAGGCTTGCAGTAAGGATAAGGCTAGCCTGGGCTACATCAAGGACTTTCCTAAGTTCCATCACAGGACTATGTGGTAAGAAAACTGTCCCCACTTTACAGATCCTGTGCAGGTGAATTCCAGGATAGCCTGGGCTACCTAGTGAGTTCCAGGACAGCCTGGGCTACAGAAAAAGACACTTTCACACATGTGTGCATGCATGCACATATTCACCACCAATTTATATATAGCATAAAAGTTAATTATTTAAATCATCTTTAAGTGTACAATTCAGTAACATTAAACATACCCAAAATGTTGTATGACCATCTCCTCTATTTCCAGAACTTTCCCACCATTTAAAACAGAATCTGTACGTGTTAAACAAAAGCTTACATCATCTCTCCGTAGGCAGCCCTCACTCCGCTTTCTGTCTCTATACATTTTCCCTACTTTCATTTAAATTTGTCCGAACGTGTTCTTGGCTATCTGGGTAACTTTTCAGGAGAAGTTCCTATCCCAGATCCTTCTCCAATCTTTGAATCTGCTTGTATGAATGTTTTTGTTGTTAAGTGGAGGGATTTATCATGACTTATGCTGGTAAGGATTGAACCGGGTGTCCCAGGCATGTGCCTTACCATTCATCCACACTCAAAGCCCATAGAAGACTCTTTAGGCATCTGGATAATACTCTCTTATCAGTAGATGGTTTATAAGTAGCACAAAGCCTTGTTTCCCATGGGCTCTTTGCTTCGTGAATGGATGCTGTCCTTTAATGAATGAAAGTTTTTCATTTTGATAAATCTGGTCTACCATTTTTCTCCTTTGTCATCTATTTTTGGTGACACATCTACATTGATGGCACCTATGTCCTGGATTTCCATTTCCTTCTATTACTGTTGAGATCCTAGGATCAGGTCTTTGATCTATTGTGTGTCTGTCTGTGGGTACAGCATGAGATGGGCATCAGCTCCCTCTGTGCACGTTCGGTCCCAGCACACAGTAGAAAAGAGGCAGCGCCTCTCCAGGGAGCAGTCCTGAGAGGCTGGGTGAGGAGTGGCTTCCCTCCTGCACTTCTAGCCTCTTGTCTCGGTCCTCTCCCTCTGTCTGTCCCCAGCAGGGCTCTCTCATGTGAAGTCTGGGATTGTAGACTGCACAGGGAAACACATGGGCCACTCTCTCTTCTTGCTTCCAGGTTAGGGATTGGCTAGCCACGGAGATTCAAGTCAGGGACACTTGTTCCCCAGGAAACAGAGCTGATAAGGGAGGGCAGAGCTGCAGGCCAGGGCTCCAGAGATGGCCTCTAGGCTCCTGACTATTTGGGGGCCCCTGGGTTTCTCCAGCTAACTCTAATAAGGATGTCACCATGTTATTAACCTCCTCCCCATGTGCAGACAGAATCCCCTGGAAGGAAGCCTGTGACCTGTCTGCTGCAGGCTCCATGCTGTCAGCTCTCTTGTGTAACATTTATTCCCAGAAAGAGGCATTTGCCCTGCCTGCCCTCTGCCCAGTCATCAGTGAGTCCACCAGGCCCTGAGTTCCAGCCACTGGGCCCGGGGGAAGAGGCTCCCTCTCCTAAGCATCAGCCCAAATGATCAACCACAGTCTGCTGGGCCTGGTCTGCAGGCAGGTAGCACGCACAAGTTCTAAAACCTTATTTCACGTGTGTGTGTGTGTGTGTGTGTGTGTGTGTGTGTGTGTACATGCACACATGTGTTTGTATATGATGTGTATGTGACAGTGTGTATGCCACAACATGTGTGCTGAGGTCAGATTTTTGCATACATACATGCATGATATGTGTTGACATGTGTGTGAACATCTGTGTACAGGTGCATGTGTGTTGCCCAAAATTGATGCCAGCTGTCTTCTCAATTGCTCCCCACTCTCTTGCAGAACCTGGGGCTCCTCTGTATCGGCTAGTCCAGCTCAGCTTGCCTGGGAGATCTTCATTCATAGGTGGCAACCATGCCTACCCAGCTTTTACATGGGTTCTGGGGATCAGAACCTAGGTCTTTATGCTTGAGGAGTGGGGGATTTATCCACTCAGCCATCTCCCTTGTGAGATTTCTTTGAAAGCAAATATCAAACAGCCTTTTCTAGCCCTTAGAAAATTAAATAGCGGCTTTGCAATGGACTCAGCCATGACTTCTTTCTGTCTAAGAGAGAAAAATCTCCCTGTTTATCAGTGATTCTATGCCTTACAACAACTACATTTCAGAAAGGAAGCTGGTCACTGGTCAAAGAAACAGTCTCCTAGAAGGGCCATGGAAGTTGGTACTGTATCTTCCTTGCCCACGGCGGGGGCT
Source organism: Mus pahari (assembly GCF_900095145.1). Taxonomy (NCBI): domain Eukaryota; kingdom Metazoa; phylum Chordata; class Mammalia; order Rodentia; family Muridae; genus Mus; species Mus pahari. The sequence goes on from NC_034592.1 coordinate 78,800,507, forward strand.
GCATCCGAGGTGGAAGCCACCAGGTACACACATAACGAAGGATGGAAAACAAAAGGGATGGGCATTTAATGCCTGGCTTTTACGGCAGCTTCAAATGTTCTGAAAACTTACGGCAGTTACAAACGTTTCACCTATTACAGGACCTGCTGCACAGATATGAAATGAGTTCAGATTGAAGAAGACCCTGGGGGCCACATGGCACAGGGCTTTACTGTCCGTCCATACATGTTCCCACAGCTGAAGCTGGAGACACTTGAACGGAAGAGAAGGCGCCTGGAAAGGGCTGGGAAGTGGGGGTACTCCTGCCCCTGAGGGACCTTTCCTTTTCTCTTGCAGCTGTGCGGACCCCATAGTTAGACTCTATTATGTGCCCTGGGGGAATTTCTGGTGCCGAAGGATGTGATCCATGCTTTCTGCCTCCTTTCCATTTCCCAACCTTCTGGGATGTAGATTGCTCAGCCTCCCTCCACAGGCCAGGAAAGGAAGGCACACAATTGTTGCTTCCCCAAAGATGCCCTTGGAGGCTGAGTGAGGTATAGTCTAAGAGCATCTTTTGCTCCTCTGCCGTTTTTCAGGTGAGGACAGTCAGTATACCTAGTATGATGAGGCTAGGCTCGCCAGACAGAGCTTCAAGCTGGCCCCTCCAGCGAATGGCAGCTTCAGCATCCCTAGGCATAGAGCAAGGTTGCCCCCGGCCATCCTCTCTGTCACCTAGGTCAGGTGACTTGCCTATCTCGTTCTCCCAGCCTGTACCTCCCATCAGCCTTCCTTCTTGAGACGAACATTTGATATTTTTCATTTCCACCACTTGGAATTTTGCCAGCTTGTTAAAGTACCCCAGAAATGCTAGGCGAGTGAGTGGGTAGGGGAGGGAACAGAGAATGGCGACTTAGGGATGAACGGACCTGTCCTACCCCAGACCCTTCTCATTCCTTCATGCTGCACAGGATTGAAGCTGCTCCATCGTGCCACAGTCTTCAGGAAGGGGGTGTGGGTCAGGGATGCAGGCTTTCTTCTGTTGTGAGAGTAAACACAGGATCTGGGTTATCAAGTTACTGGCATTTGGGGACGTACTCAAAGCCACATGGTTTATGGGAGTCAAAAGAAGTGGTGAGCAGACCGACCACAGGGCTAGAAGCAGAAAGACATGAGTTCAAATCCTACCTTTCACTGTACTCTGCCACACAAACTGGTACACAGAACTTGGATTTTAAGGCCTGGGTTAGGCCCTCATTGGCAGAAGCTGGGATATTCCCAGTCTCCTCAGATGAGCAGCTAATAGGCTAGCTCGAGTCCTTGTTGGATTTTTTTGTCCTAAGTTCAAATATCTCCTTGACCTTTGCAACCTGAAGCAGCCAGCCCTTCGTTTTGTGGACACAACGCAATGTTCACTTAGCTGGAATCTCCTGTGACAACTAGATGGCACTTGTTACCTGTCTGTGTCTTCCATCAGGCTATGGCCCCCGTGTGTATAGGTGTGTGTGCAGGTATACAATGTGTGGAAGTTGTTTTTCTCTCCTTTCACTGTACAGGACCAGAGAATTGAACTCAGGTCACTAGACCTGGCAGCAAGCACTTGTACCCACCGTGACATCTTTCTAGCCCAGAAAATGGAAACTCTGATTGATCCAGAGTCTTTTTTAAACTCTCAGCCACAACAGAAGCATGTCCTTGGCCCACAAACTTTGCTACAGGCCTAAATGTCACTGCTGAAGGAACTGGAGGCTCTATGAGTGGCCCCTGAAGGGCTGGGTGGGACAGATTCACAAAGAGCTGTGCGAGGTGTGCTTTGGAGCTGGCCATCTGCCAAGGACATGGGAACAGGGCATTGGAGGTTGAGGATGCTATGTTGGGGGAGGGAGCTCGCCAGACCAGGCTCTGTGCTAAGCAGGGATCCTGGGTAAGGCCAGCTTCCTATTGGCTCTTATATATAATTTCTCTATAAAAGCGTTCCATTTTGCTAAGGGTTCAGACTTAGGTAAAAGCTACCAAGTGAGTGGGAAAGCCCAGATGCCCCTCTGCTGATTCCCCACACATGGAAGCTTTGCTACTCCAGCTAAGTCATCCTCCATCGTCTGGGTCTTACATAAATCAATAGGCAAGTGCTGACTGGCCGGCAGGTTCACAGGGTACATTACTTTTACGTGAACTGATTAAGCTGCCTCCCTACCTCTTTACTTCTAAGTACTTTGATGCGCAGTTATGAAAGAAGACACAAGTCTATTTCACAGGTCCCTGAAGTTGGTGACACTGGTCTCATGCACAGGGCAGCCTACCCAGTGCCAGCATGGAGGTGAGCATGATGGGTCCTTCATGAGGACGCCAAGAGGGGCTGGCCTCCTGCACTTCCCATTCTGTCTCCTTCTTCCTGGGCCTGGTCTCTGAATGTCTGGTCCTGTCCCACCACGCATCTCTCCCACTAAGGCACCTGCCCAGCAGGATGCAGTGGAAGCATCCCAGGTCAGGCCACTTTTTAAACAAGCCATTCCCTCTCCGTCTCAGTTTCTGAAGTTGTGGAGTGGGGTGTTTTTACTCGGTGTCTGTGAAGAGGGAATCACCGTAGCAGATCCCAAAGACCGTGTAGACTGCAAAGCATATTCCCCGTTCTCCACGACACTCTGCGTTGCTTCCTCTTCCTTCCTTGACTCTGAGAGCCCACCCCTCTAAATCAGGAAAGAGAAGCTCAGAGAATATCCACGTGAGGTGGGACTGTGGCTCCTGCCTCTATTAAGAACCCCTAGAAGGAGCTCAAGGGCCAGGGGTGACAGTTCCAAGCCACAAAGCAACCCACCATCAAGACAAGGCAGTGTGCTGAGTAATTCTGTCATAGGACAGTCATTTACAAGTGAGTTTGATATTTCCTGTGTACCTGCTGTGTGGCAATGTAGCCAGAACCCAAGGGATACTTAGGATCCTGCAGAGAAAAGAAAAATAAAAGCCCAGACCTCAGGCCTTTCATTCAGATGCTGTTGATATTTAATGGGTCTCTGTCTAGTGCCTCATTTTGCCCCTTGGGGTGTTTTGAGACTGGTGTCATGAGCTATGAGATAGATATAAGAGAGGCAAGCATTCTTCCAGAAGGTACTGGGACCTGCCTTGTCCATCCCTGTGCCCCTCCCAGAGATGGCACCATAGCCGGTACACAGTAGGGATGAATACCTGCTGAACTGATAGATCCTACCAGGAACTTCTTCAAATCACTTTAAGGGGTGCCCCACTCCCCTCCGCTTTGCTTCAGGCCCAGAAATACTTTATTGGAACTACAGTGCCTCTTAGTGGTAAGGGTGTGAAACTGCAGCCTCGCTCTTGGAGTTGGGGAGTTGGACTATACAATCTTGACACAGAACCAGCACTGAGGGTGAGCAACTGCCTGGGAGCCCTCCCAGGTGTTGGTTGCCCACAGGGCTGGCCCTTCCATGTGCCTTTTGTACTTCTAGTGTCATGGGTTCACTGAAAGTTGTAGCTCTGAGGAAACATCAATTGTTAGCCCAGAAGTTTGTTCAGGGCCACCTTGGTACTTCATACCTGTTTTGTGGCTGGTTTCTTTGAGGTCTTTCTCGAAAGGTCTCTTCTACCTCCACGAGGCAACCAGCCCCCACAGGCAGTGTGTGCTGAGGTAGGGAGTCCAGCCATAGAGAACCCAGGATAGTGTGGTAAGGACAGAAATCCACAGAAGTCACAACACACACACACACACACACACACACACACACACACACACACACACACANACACACACACACACACACACACACACACACAGAGAGAGAGAGAGAGAGAGAGACAGAGACAGAGACAGAGACAGAGAGAGACAGAGAGAGACAGAGAGAGACAGACACAGAGAGAGAGACAGAGAGAGACAGAGAGAGCGCACTGGTGCACAGTCACATGGAAAGCAGGCGTTGTTAATCAGGGGAGTGTGATCTTTAATTATTCTCCACCTTATTTCTTGAGCGGTGTCTCTCGCGGAACCTGGAGATCACTCATTGGCTGGCTGGCCAGCCAATCCCAGAGCTCCTCCTGCCTCCACCTTCCGGGAGCTGAGATCAGAGGCCTGTGCCGCAGTGCCTGGCTCTTTGCCTGAGTGCTGGGGCCCGAACTCAGGGTGCCCTCACATTAAACACATTCACTGTTGGTATGCACAATTCCGAGGGGTACCCCGCCCTGTGGGAGGCATGAGGATGAGGCCTCTGGGAGCAGGAGGGAACCTCCGCCGTGTGGGGAGTGGCATGATGGTGTCTTAGACACCTTTGGCTGTACCCAAGGACAGAAGCCTACAGACCAAGTCTTACGAGGAAATCTGGACTGGGCTTGAGCATTGGCAGTCAGCCAGCAGTTGTAGAGGCCTTGACTTGGAGTCCGTTAGAGCCCAGTTGGAAGGTCGGCATCACCCCACCATGACAGCACCGCCCCCCCCCCCCCATGATGGGAGCTTTTCTCTGAAGCTGTCCTCTTCCATCCCACTCGTCCAGGCCTCTCACTTCCCATAACCCCACAGCACAGTGTCAGCTCCCTGTCCGCACAGGTTTCCCTGGGATTTCCAGTCTCTGATTCAGATCACAGCTTATCCCGAAGAGCAAATATTTCAACCCAGCCAGGACAAAATGGGCCAACAACAGGGGAAGGTTAGCCCACATCCTCTCATTTCTGCTTCCGGAAAGTTCCCAGCGTTTTCTAAAGGACAAGCGCCCCATGCTTATTTTCAACCCAAAACTTCATAGAAATGCGTGTCTTTCCATTTGCCAAAGCCCTGTTCTATAACGGGGTTCATTCATTCATTCATCAGGTGTTTACTGAGCGACTAATATGTTCCCAGTGCAATACTAAATGATGGACAGAAGGGGGAAGAAAGACCCCTCCTTTCTAAAGGGGAGGGGACAGTAGAAATAAAGGGAGATAATCCAACAGATAAACGCACAATAACTCATGTTAAATCCCAACAAAGATGCTGCACAGGATCTGCGTGGGGAGAATACCCTTTAGGCTGACTGTTCTGATGAATCTGCAGTAGACAAGGGCCTGGTGAACTTGGTCTCTCATTCACTCCTTAGGTCCATTGTTAATTGCTTCTCTAGGATAAGACCCTGGAAGTGGGACTTTGGGGTGAAGGTCTTCGAACATTGAATGGTGTACAATGCCATTTTATATTTTCTCTTTAATTACATTCTCTTCACACCATAAAATAACATCATGTGAAATGAAGTTCAGTGTAAATTTGTAAAGTCTTTAATGCATTCCCATACAGATTTATGTACCCATTGACCCCATCACAAAGGTGAAATCATATAGTTCAAGGACAGTCTCACATCCATAAGATCTCTTTGTTGACAAACCTTCCCCGCTACCCTCCACCGTCCCCTGGCAGCCAACCATCTGCCCTCTGTACCTCCATTCTTCTCTTTCCCAAGTGCACATGATGATTGGATGAGTCACACTGCGTGCACTCTCAGGCTGGCTCCTTTACATGGACAGTGTGCTCCTGAGACTCCCCCATATTGTCTTGTCGGTGGTTCGTTTCTTTACTGAGTGTGATTCCACCATGTGCTCCTCAGCCTGCTCATCGTTTGCCTACTAAAGGACCTTGCGGTGTTGCTCAGCTCTCCGGGACTGTGACAAAATGCCTGTGACCATCAATGTAAAAGAGAAAGAGGGTTCTCACTGCTTCGAAGGTTCTAGCCTAACACCTTTCCAACATGCTTCGTTATCTCTTGTCAAGATGGGATTGACCTGTCAGAGATGAGCACCATTCTAGGTGCTGAGATGTTACTGCATTGCGTGGATTTGTTTTATAGTTGGTTTCGTTGCTTTGGGTCTGTGAGGATGTAGCTCATCATGGAGGAAGCATGATGCAGAGGAAGCTGCATGCAGGAAGAGGGAGGAGAGACATTAGTGTCCTACGATCCTTTGCAAGGGTACATCCCCCATGGTCTAAGACCTACCCACACTCCTCCATCAACCCCAGCTCCTAAAGCTTCCTTCACCTTCCAGCACTGCCAGTTGCTGGGGACCAAACCACATGACACAAGCAAGCCTTCGGGGACATTCAGAGCCAAATACAGCAGTAATGTTTTCTCTCTGGTTTGGGTCTCTGCCCCTCACAGATGGGTCTTCACTGCTTAGGGCATTTGTTGAGCTGGGGGCTTGCTGGGGCCAGGACTAGGGCTAGTCTAATCACAAAAGGAACTGCTGACACAGTTGGTGACCACTGGGACCTACGCCACAGGCTCCTGTTTCTGTGTCTCTGTGTGAGGGTGCCCTGGGATCTCACCCTGCTTTTCATTTGTGCTCAGGGGTAGTAATGGGGACCTGCCTGTTCCCAGGTTTATTGGCTATCTGTGTGTCTCTGTTGAGCTGCCTGTTCAAATACTGTCACTTTAAAAAAATTGTGTTATTATGAACTAAACTCCACACCCAATTCAGAGTTCACTATTTCCCATGTGCCTGTGTCCTGAGACCCTCAACCCATTTAGTTTACCTGCCCCCCTCCTCCTCCCCTGGTCTGTGACTCCTCATTCTTCATTAGGGCTCTCTGGCTGGCCAGTGCTCAGAATCAGGTGCCCGAGGCCCCCACGCACAGACTGACACGCTCTTTCCCGCCCTGGCTCACTGCCTCTTGAGTGCGGACACACACATGTGTTCCGTGTGCTCTTATGACATGTCGCCTGGGCACTTCTTCCCCTGCGGCATTATTTACCCAGCCGCCCGCTAAGTTGAAGACCTCTGGACAGAGCCCAGGGGCAGATGAGGTGGGTTGAGGATTTATGTGATCAATGGCTAACCTTTAGCCTCCACCCCAGCCCCCCCCAGGACTGTTTGGACAGCGGTGGGTTTAGTCAGTGCCCTTTAAATAGCATGAAAGGGCCCCGTGCTGGCCTGTTTTGTTTAAGGAGATTACATCGGTGCTGTGCACTTCGCCACAGGGTGTGTGGGGCCGGCTCACCCGGGGAACAGAGCGAGCTGCATGTCCCCCACAAAGCAGATGTTTGGAGGGAAAATAGATGTAATCAAAACCACGGAGGATAAAATTACTCAGGCCCTGTAGCCATACACGCTGTATGCACCGCCTATGCCCAGCCACACACGTACACACACACTACTCAGGTCCACACTCACCCATCCACACTGACACACAACTCTACACATGTCTGCACACTCACAACCCTTGCCCCAGGTGACTGGAAACATGCTTTCCCCACACCCATCCCCAGCTGCAGGCTGGTGCCTGTACCCTGGGGCTCACATCCTCTGACAGATGGACGCCCTCCAGAAACAATCGCAGTAAAAAAAAAGAATGAAAGAGAGAGGGGGGAGGAAGGGAGGGAAGGAGAGAGAGAGAAGGAGGGAGAAAGGAAGGAAAGAAGGAAGGAGGGAAGACCTTGGAAATTTCTCAAGAACTTTGATGGGAGGGTGTGGTGGGTAGAGAGGTTGAATGCAGGTGGATTTCCCACTTTTTCATTTCAGCATCTGAGCCCCAATGGCCAACACTGAGTGGGATCAGTTTGTGACAGCTGGTCACCAGAGGTGGCCTACTCAGACGTTCTTGCTTCTCACTCCCCACCTGTCAGAAAGGTCCATGGGAATAACACTGGCTTCAGATTGCTCTAGAAACTTTGGCTCACTGAGAGAAGACCTTTCTGGAGCAAGCCTTACTCTGGACATTCACTTACGGGCACGTCTCATCACCCTTCTCTGGGTAACCTGGATCTGATTCCTGCACATGATGGTGCATCCAAATGGAGGTGGATCTCCGTGGGTTTCAGGCTGGCTTGCTCTACATAGTGAGTTCTAAGCCATCAGGGGAAGGGTAGATGGGAAGGGGGAAGCTTTAGGTCAGGATGAGGCAGGCTCTACTCACTGTCTTGGCTTGGGACACACCCACAAAAGTCTCCTTGCATTCAGCCAGAGTAAAATCTATGCAGGGCGTCCCTGGAGGCTGAGGAAAAGGCAGGCTCGCTGGTAGTGACCTGGATTCAAGCTGGCCTCTGCTGCTGTTCAGCCTATTCCAGGACTGAGGTCACAGGGTGGTGCAGAAGGACTCCGCTGCTGGGCAAACTGGCACCCCTGGAGACCACATCTCTTGTGCAGTGTCTGACACAGAGACGACTGCTCTCTGGTGGGTGACGGATGATGGCTTAGATCAGCAGTTCTTAACCTATGGGGTCTTGACCCCTTTGAGGGGGTCGCATATCAGATGTCCTGCATATCAGATATTTACATTAACGATTCATGACAGTAGCAAAATTACAGCTCTGAAGTAGCAAGGAGAATAGTTTTATGGTTTGGGGGTCACCACAACATGAAGACCTGTATTAAAGGGTCACAGTGTTAGGAAGGTGAGAACCACTGGTTTAGATGCTGCGCCCCACCCCCACCCCCTTGCTGATCCTGCTTGCTGTGTGAAGAGAAATGTCCCTTAAGGTCCATCTGGCTTTTTTTCCCCCACCCACTTTCCCTCAGCCACCTCCCGTTGTATGAGGCATCAATCTTGGAAAGTGGCGCGTGTGTGCTCAGCTCCCCTCGTGTACCTGATTCACTCCTGGTCCCCTCACTGGCTCAGCAACAGCCCTCTGCAAGTCTGCAGCGGGAGTCATGGCACACAGCAGTGCAGAGAGGCTTCGTGAAGGGAGAGCACTGTGGTGCCTCTCGGCCATGACTCATCTTTTCTTTCACAGCCTCTCCCCACGTATTTGGTTGGGCCTGTGCCTCCCTATGCTATGAGCTGCGACAGAACGAGTGACAAGAAGCTCCCCTTGGGCAGCTGGGGAGCCAGACACGGAGAGCTCCATCCACAACTAGTCAGAAAACCCCAGGCTGTGGGGGCTGAGTGGAGAGCGGAAGCTTCCTGGGAAGGCAGATGAGGGCATCTGGAAGGCAGGATTTTCTGAGCAGGTGGTATGAGGCGAGGGCTGCAGGGAACCAGCCCCGGAGGACAATGGCCTCCTTTAGACAGGAGCAATCAGACTCTCACTGTGGAACCAGGGATTCAGACCCATCTTATTGATGAGGATTGTCAGCACGAGCCAGATTCTCAACTGTGCTAGGCCCTGCCCAGGCTACTTTCCTGGCCAACTCCTCTGGATCTTTGGGCTGGCTTCACTCAGGGCCCCACGTGCTTCTCTCATCTCTGGACCCTACCTAATCCAAGCAGACCCTGACTACTGAGGATCGCATAGGGAGTCTAGCAGGAGCCAAAGCCCTTAAACTAGATAGATGGCATACTTCAGACAGAGGGGCTGTGTCCCATGGTCCCTGTAGCTGGGTTGGGGAAGGAGCTTGGCTCCGGGGGCCCCAGGTGGAGGGGCCTAATCAACAGACAGCCAGAGTCTCCGACCTTAGGCTTGTCATTCTGAGCTGGTAAGTGTGGCTACAGACCTTGGGAGAATTTTCCTTCATCGTCTAGAGTAGGAGACCAACTTCAGCGTTTAAAGCGAAAAAATTAATAATCAAAATTAGCGTGCTGGCAGGGTAAAGGTTAACAACTGAACTGTCATGTATACCTTCTGGGAGACAGAAAAATCAATTTTCTCCAATGGAGTGACACCGAGTCTATCAACCCCTCCAGGACAGGCCTCATGTCATGATGTAGGTGACGATCATAGAACGGACTCCACAGTGTGTGTGTGTGTGTGTGTGTGTGTGCGCGCGCGTGTGTGTGCGCGCGCGCGCACACGTGAGCTTTTATTTGGTTACAATTTAGTGGTTTTTTTTTTTTTTTTGAGGGGAGTGAATTATTTTGTTTTCTTTTCTTTCTTTTTTTTTTTTTGTTTTTTGATTTTTGTTATTTCGAGACAGGGTTTCTCTGTATAGTCCTGGAACTCACTTTGTAGACCAGGCTGGCCTCAAACTCAGAAATCCGCCTGCCTCTGCCTCCCAAGTGCTGGGATTAAAGGCGTGCGCCACCATGCCCGGCTTCTTTGTTGTATTAAGTATTTATTTATTTATTTATTTAAGAACATAAAGTTGGGTGGGTAGGGATGGGGAGAGGATCTGGAAGGACTTGGGGGAGGGCTGGAATATGATCAAAATATATTTAAAGTTAAAATTGTTTTAAAAAATTAAAATGAAAAAGTAATAATTTAAAAAAAAAAAAAGACCGGCAGGCTGGAGGGATGGCGGATGGCTCACTGGTTGAGATTACTTGATGCTCTTGCAGAGGACCCGGGTTAGACTCTCAGCACCCACATGATAGCTCACAACTATCCATAACCCCTGGTATTCATGTGGTGCACACTCTCATACATAAGTAATCACTGCTTAAAACATTGGCATTGAGGGCTGAGGAGATGGCTGGGTTTAGTAAAGTGCCTATCATGCATGCGTGAGGGTAGTACAGCAGCTGGGCATGGTGGGATGTGCTCAGAATCCCAGCACTGAGGAGGTGAAGCCAGGCAGATCCCTGGAGCTCTCTGCCCAGCCAGAGGACAGCGGAACAGAAAGCCCCAGACCAACGAAACACCCTGCGCCCGAGAACTTGGTAGATGGCTCCTGGGAACAGCATTTGAGGTTGCCCTCTGGCTGCTGTGTACACGTGCGCGCGCGCGCACACACACACTCCTTCTGGGGCTCTGATCTCAGTACACACCTTGCTATGTCCCCATGTTCCATTTACTCGTCCCAGTGGGTGGCTAGGTGTGGACAGGGGTACACCCTTGCTTCCTTCTCATCAGAAGACTGTGAACTCTGTCATCCTCTCCTGCTGGGCCAAGAACTAGCTCCGTAGTGAGGGTGCCGTGGAGTTCATCTTAGTCCCTTGTCCTCAGGGGCGGGGCTTACCGGTGCTGAGAGGGCCTGGATTTCTTCTCCTGGAAATGGGTCCTATACCCTGGTAGGGTAGTCCCAGGAGCAGGAGACTGCTCTGTGGATAATTAGGGCATATTCTTTTTCTCTCTCTAGCTTTTTTCCTCAGTTTAAGTGAGAAGCCGGGGTTAGTCCTTCCAAGCCTGGTTCCTACGTAGCTGACCTCAACTGGCCCTCATTCCCATGGGAGATCCCAGCTCCAGGCTGGATGCCCAGAGACACTACCGGGGTTCATGGGGCAAGGATGAGCCTGGGGAACAGGGCTAGGACAGGAGGGGTGGCGGCTGCCTTCCCTGGCCTGGCTGCCAGGAAGTTGCACAAGAGGAATGCTTATTTTGGGTGAGCTGGGTGGGATTTCTTTTCTTAAAAAAAGAAAGAAAGACAGAAAGAAAAAGAAAAACAAAACAAAACAAAACATAAAATGTATTCGTATTTGTCTGCCAGGAAGATAAATATCTTTGCTGGAAGCTCTTGGTTCTGCTGCCAACTGCAATTCACACAAAACTGTCACCGAAACTGCGCTTGCTGCTAGCCGTGTAAGCTGGCCTCACATGGCTGTCACTTGTAATGCCACTGGTTTGGTCAGACACCCCCATAGATGCTAGAAGTGGAGCTGCATCCAGGCCTGCGCTGGGTACCCTCTCCTCCCTTTTCTCAGTGCCAGAGTTGGAAGGAGACTGACAGGAGCAGAGAGCCTTTCCCTCACTCCCCCTAATGCTCACAGGGAGGCTGGGAAACTTGAAGCATCAACCCCCAACCCCCAATCTGGATGGCATCAGAAGATCCAGGTTAGCGGCATCATCCTCATCCAATATGCAAATTGCATGGACCTGTTTCCAGAAGAAGAAGCAGAGGGCCAGAGTGGTTGATACTTACACTCACCTCACTTGCTTGTTGTGATGGATGGAGCTTGTACGTAGTTAAGGATTTTCCACATCCTATTAACGGTTCTCTCACCAAATCTATCTCTTTCTTCCTAAGTCTCAAATAAAGAATATGGCCAGAAAGTGGCTTCCCGCATCTAGAGACACGCCTTGATTCCTATCCCATGGTGTTTGTATACATGTGCCCGCACCCCAGGGACTTTTCTCATGGAGGACTTGTCCTGGGTCACCCTCCTCTAGTGCTGGCAGGACCTGTAAGCTTGCAAGGCCAGACCAGAAGCAGGGGTCACTAATGGTTGAAGGCTACACAGCCAGCTGGCTGACTGCCTCTCCCTTTCTCACAACCCATAAGAAATATCCTATGGATCTCTTTATTCATCTCAAAGTTATAGAGGGGAAACTGAGCAACAAAGGGTTCATTGCAAAGTGGAGTTGTAAAGCCAGAGGTGTGGCACAGAAACCCTGGTGCCTGGCACTGGAGCCCAGACACTGAGGCCCCTGATGTTGTGAGGCAACTGTGTATGCTCAGATGGATGGGTGAGTGAGAAGCCCCTACCCTCCTACCCAGGTCTCTGCCTCTCCACGCTTGATCTGCATGGCTTGGCTTGGTTCCTTGTAGCATTGAGTTTCCAGGAATCTACCATGGGAGCCTCGTTGTGTCAGCAGCGAGCCGGCAGGGCCTGGGCTGTGAACTGTGTTTCTGATGATTCTCTGTGGCTGCAAGGAGGGCATCCTCAGGAGTGAGGGCCTCCCAGCTGTGGTAGACACTGGCAGCTGCTATGAAAGGGACCCTAGGAAACACCCACACCTCAGTGAACCCTATCTGCTAAAGGCCCCTCTGCAGACAGTGTTACAGGTGGAGTGTGGGGTGTGGGGTAGGTCTCAACACTAAAATCTGAGACCCTCTCCAAGGCTTCTCTGTAGAACTCCATGAAGACAAAGCTATGTGTCTCAATGCTGCCCTTTCTCTTTCCCACCAAGTCCACTGTGACTGAAAGAGTTCCCCTCTACCCAAGGAGGCGTCTGTGTTGTGTCAGATAGCCATTGGGTCCATGTCCAAAGAAAGGTTTGCTCCTTTGATCCCCTGTAGGGGAGGAATCTCATAACCAGAGAGTGACAAGAAAGCCACCAAGGTCAGACTGGCCATCCTAGAGCTACATGACATTGGTTCCAGAAGAGACCATTCTAGGATGATGCCACAGAGAGTTGAGGGCGGGGACAGACTTGTCCAGAGTCACCCAGCATGTTGATGAAAAGCCAGAGCATGGACCTTGACTCTCTTGGCCTGGCACTCAGTGTGCCTCTGGGAGGCAAAGTTCCTCCCGCTCCCTTCCCAGATTCAAGTTTTTAACCTTCCTTTCTCTTTCTCAGCCAAAGAGAGCAACCTGGGTGAGCCAGAGTTGCCCCCTGACTCTGAACCCGTGGGCATGGACAACAGCTACCTCAGTGTGAAGGAGACAGGGGCCAAGGGGCCCCAGGACCGGGCCAGCACTGAAATACCAAGCCCCCTGGAAAAGACCGATTCTGAGAGTAACAAAGGCAAGAAGCGGCGGAACCGAACCACCTTCACTAGCTACCAGCTGGAAGAGCTGGAGAAAGTCTTCCAGAAGACACACTACCCTGATGTGTACGCACGGGAGCAGCTGGCTATGAGGACCGACCTCACCGAGGCCCGTGTGCAGGTCAGCCATAACAGGGTCAATACAATGAATGCCCTATCACCATCACTATCCAAACACAATTTAACCCAACTCAGCACAGAACAGCCCATCACAGTCCAGTCTAGCCAACTGAGCACAGTGCCACCCACCAAAGACAGCCTAGTTCAGCCCCAGGACAGCACAACTCAATGTACCATGGCCCAATTACTGCACAGCACAACCCAGTGCAGAGCTGCACAGACTGGTACAACCCACCTCAAAATGGTACAACTCGCTATACACAGTTCTGTTCCACCCAGTGCCAAACAACACAGCTCAATACAACACAGCCCAGACAGAGCCAGTTCAACATGGTGCACTTCAGCACACAGTTTAACTTACCCAGTGCAGCCCAATCCAACAACACAGTAGAACCCACTGCAATCCAACAAGATCCAGCTCAACAATATAATAACCCAGTACAACCAAGTCAGCATAACTCACCCCACACAGCTCTATTAAACTCAGTACGACCCAACCCAATGCAACACAGCACAATATAACACAGTGAAAAACAACCCAGCACATTTGTACAGCTCACCTCAACCTGGTACAACATGGCCCAAGCCAATATAATACAGCCCAGCAGAGTCCAGCACACCTAACACAATCTAGTACAACGCAAGTCAACGGTGTGACTCAATACCTGGCTCAGTCCAACCCTGTACAACCCAACTCTTCCGAATCCAGTATTAGCCAACCCAACCCACTACAACCCATCTCTCCACACTACAACTCATACACAGCTCAACCCAAATTCAAATTAGCACAACTCAGTGCAACCCAACTCAACACACCCAGCTCAGCCCAACCCAGTGCGGCACCAAGTGAACCCAATGCAACAGTCCCCAAAACACACTCAGCACAATTCACCACACAAAGCTCCATTCAGCCCAAACCAAGCAAGCAGAACTCAGCATGCCAACTCGGTGCCGATCAATACAGCTCAACTCGGCTAAACGCCACACAATACCATGTAGCCTATTATAAAATCAACAGAACCAAAGCAAGTCACTTTCTTCTACTTCTTCTGCTGCCTCTTGTGGAAGACTTTATGACTGGTCACATTCTCTTGTCCCTGAAATGAGAAATTGGTGATTATTTGCCCTGTTGTTTTTGAGACAGGGTCTCATGTTGCTAAGACTGGCCTCCGTCTTGCTGTGTAACCACAGCTGGCCTTGACCTACTGGCCCTCTTGCCTTGCCTTCCATGCTCTGGGATTACAGGTTTGGGTCACACCCAGCACACACAACAAAGGCAGTGAGTATGTGCGGTTCAGAGTCCCTGCTTTCTCAGAGGGTGCCCCCCTTTAGAAAACCATAGAACTGAAAGAGCCCAATATGCCAACACACGTATGACCAAGCCCACACACTAGAGGTCAAGCTTCAGTTTAGTATGAAATCAACACCATAGTCAGATTGCTTTTGTACTCAAAGCGCAGCAAGAATGGTGCATGTGAGTTCTGTGCAGGCAGAAGCCTGACACAGATGAACACAGAGGCCTTCTTTTCTGTTTTTAAACATGTATGCATGCATGTGTGTGTGTGTTATGTATGCAGTTCATGCGTGTTTACAAGTGAGGGAAGATGCATGTACAAGTGTGTGTGTGCGTGTGCATGTGTGTGTGTACATGTGTGTGCAGACCAGAGATTGACATTAGATGTCTTTCTCAGTTGCTCCTGATCTTATTTTTTTTTTTAGACAGGATCTTTCTCTGAATCCCAAGCTTGCCAGTTTGGCTAAACTAGGTGACCATTGAGCCTCCTCTCTGCCCCACTTGCCAACTCTGGGGTTACAGGTCACATCACCACACCTGGCTCTTTTCCATGGGTTCTCGGGATCTGAATTCAGGGCCTTGTGCTACAGACTCAACCATCTCCGCAGTCCCAAGACAAGCTTTCTTTTTAATGGGCACAACACTGTGGCCTGGGCCCCAGAGGGTCAGAACAAAAAGTCCCATGGTCCTGGGCAGACTTGTGGACACTGTAGCTTTTAGTCTACTGATGCTTCAGTTGAGTGACCATCAGTGTCACCAAGTCCTATTTAACACATGGAGGCATCTGCCATTTAGCTTGGTCACATACAGAATACCTCGAAACCTGTAGCTCCTGGACACCATAGCTGCTGGTGTATGCTGCAATCTCGTGACTTAATACAGACTGGCAGAGCAGCTGGGCTTCACTGCCATGCCAGAGCCCTCTCGTGCCCCACAAGACCTCACCTACCTGAGATTCGAGCTCCCACAGGAGCCACAGCTTCAGTCTAGAATTGGGGGCAGAGCAGAAGGGGCGGAGAAGGAGGCAGCTGGATACCAGTCCACAGTAGCAGTAGGCAGGTAGCATGTTGAGGCAGGGCAAGCATGTTTGCTTTCTGCCTGTATGTGTGCACCTGTGTGCATGTGAGCACTACATGCATACTTCTCAAATGGATGTGTGTGTCTAGAGTAGAGTTCAGGGAACACAGCAGGAAACAGAGAAAGATACAGACCAAGTATTTCTGGGTCACTGCTATATAGTCAGACAAGTGCTTTGTCCGGGCCTACTTCCAAGGCCTACTTTCTCATTGTTGAGTAGAGATTTTTTTTTTTTTTAGTTTAAGATCAAGAAATTGGATGTCTAGGTTAAAATAATAAATAAATAAATAAATAAATAAAGTAAAGTAAAACCCCGCCAGGGTTAGGCTCCTTGTTGTTTAAACTCAGCCTTGAGCTTCCTGTCAGCCAAGGTGGAAAGGGAAACTCTAACATGTCGTCTATCTTCCTATGGAATAGGAAGGTTATAGGATTACTGAATGGTGGTTCAGAAAAGACCACACCTTATTTTGGTGAGGAAGGAAGACCCAGATGTGGGCAGGGATTACCCAGAGTTAACCAGGATGCAGAAGCAGTTCTGAGCCTGGACTCCAGGACTTCCCAGCTCGGAGCCAGTGCTCTTCGACGAGCTTGCTGTTCTCGGGCGCGTGCCAGATTGTTCTTCGACTTTTCTCTGTACAAAGGCGGCAGGGTGGGTGGGATCTCCATGTGCGTCAAACCTCTGGGTTGAGCTCTCAGCCTGGCAGTGCCCTGAGGCCGGGCAGGGGGAGTGCAGGGGTGTACTAGAACCGCCTTGCTTGCCCCTGTGGAGTTTGCTCAGGACCCACACTCTGCTGGCTGGGGGCAAGCCAGGTGCCTGGTGTACCGTGATGGCAGGAACAGGGAGGGGCCGGGGGGGGGTCCCAAGATGGTCCTTCATGGGAAACAGCCTGGGGTCTGGCCCTGCTCCAGGGGGCTTCAGGGCCTCTTTCTGCTGTCTGGGATTCCAATCTCCACAGCTGGTGTCTGAAGACAATGCGACTGAAGCTTCCCCGCCCTGGGCCACCCCACCCTGGCCCCAGATGGGCTGCGGTTAGAGAGGCCTCCTCCAAGACAGTTGGTTCCTTGAATGGCCTGGTCCTCCAGAGAGGCCTGTGCTGAGTGGGCCAGGCCCGGGTGGGCTGGGAACGGGGTGGTCCTGGCTGCGACATCCAGAATAGAGGCACCGCTGGGACTTTGGTGAGCTCTCCTTCCGGGGGGCTTATAGAGGCAAGCCTGTGGTTGCAGGACCCTGAGACACAGAGGCACAGCTGGGGGTCAGAGACGGGAGGACACACCAAGTCTCTGCACAGAGGGAGGCACCAGGTACCACCTGTACTTCCAAGAGGATGGGAGGACATTAAAGGCAGTCAGGTTAAAAGCTTCATCCTATTTGGGGACAGAAAAGACAGAATTTAGTCTCAGGCCTCAGGCACAGAGTAAAGAGACAGGGACAAAGGACCACCTGGAGAAGAAGGTCCCTAGTAGGCCAGCCCCACTGAGCTGGGTTTCCCTACTCTGCCCCATCTGCTACCACAGCAGGGACCTTGATGAGCTCTTCTTCTGGGGGCTTATAGAGAAGGCCCCGATAATTCATCAAATGAATCTTATCATGCATGACCCTTTTCCACTCCCTCCCCCAAACCATGCTCTTGGCTACCCCGACCCACACCTCCCTGGAGTACCAAATCCCATCCCTCACCCCACTCCTTCCCTCATTTCTAGATTCCTTTGCCTGACACAAACGTAAACTTTGGACCCCTCTCAGGTATCCTGGGTCTTCAGGTTTACCGTGCTCAGTGATACTATACTCCTCTACAACCCCACCACAAAAGACACCACAGACACAAAACCTTAGCGGCGGTAGCAGCTTCTCTTGTCTCTGCCCCCCCCCAAGAGAGGAAGAAGTGGGGCTGGATATTTTGATGCCTCTAGTCCCCCCACCCCCACCCCAGAAAACCCTGGGAGGCTGAGGATGGAGCGGAAGGCTGAGCTCAGTCTGCAGGAAATTAAACATGAAATGAAAACAAGCTCTTCTGATTGATTCCTCCAGTCTGCCCCACCCCCCTGCAGCCTCTGATAAAGGGGGATCCCATTTCACCATGCAGAAGAGCCCCCATGTCTTCCATTCTCCCAGTGGGCATCTTGGGCCTTAACCCCAGGACTACTCAGAGTAAAAGTGCCCCTCCCCCCAGGCTCGGGGGCAGGGCCTGAGACCCTGAGCCTTGAAGAGAGTTGGTCTTCAGGGAGGTGTGTGTGTGTGTGTGTGTGTGTGTGTGTGTGTGTGTGTGTGTGCACATGACCAGATAGATACCTTTGTGTGTAAATGTGTATATGGGTCAGATGGGAATACACTTACTTTCCCTACCCGTCTCTAGTGAGACACACATAGCCCAGACTTTGACCACTTTTCTTCAGCAAGAGCATGAGGTCAGGAGGAGCCATAAACAAACAGCCCAACTGTTCTAGAAACTTCATGCTGTGTTCCCATCTGCTGTCTCCACTTCTACTCTGACGTCAGCCCAGACCTCAGCCCCATCCTAAGGACGTGGAACTTGAGGCTGTTGGCAGTTCAGGCACTGCCACAGGCCCATTTTTAAAAAGATGCTCTAGAACCCCCCCCCGCCACTCCTCCCCCCCACCCCGTGCCAGGGAAGGCCAGTACTTACTGTTCCCTTTCTCTGCCATGGCTCTCAAGGAGTCTGGGTGTTCTCAGGCAATATAGTTCTCAGGAGAGGCCGCTCCAGCCTCCATACAGAAGCATAGCTGACTGCTACGGCTAGGGGAGCTCCTGCTCTGCTCTTTTAATGTCTTTCTCAGTCTGGGCCCCAAACAGCAGCCCGAGGGCAGACCACAGGGGTGCAGACCCGTCCAGCCTTTGCCATTGCAATAGGACGCTGTCATCAACCAAGTTCACAGTTGTGGACCATGTGATCACGTTACAAAATCAATATATTTTTAAAAAGTGTTTTAAGCAAGTTTACACTTTCGTGTTGGGCTGTGTTCCTAGCCATCCTGTGGTGCATGTGGCCTGCAGGTGACAGACTGAGTGCAGATTGCTGAGTGATGGCCTGTGCACATCTGAATCTACAGAGCCCGCTGGAAGACAGAGAGAAAGCTGCCGGCATGGTCCTCTAGGGAGCACCTGGTCTGCCCTCTTCCCACTGCCCTTCCTCTCCACCCTCAATGACCACATCCTCCTCTCTGCACAGAACCAGTTCAGTTTCCCAGGGTAGCAGTCTGCCCTTGCCCTTCTCCTCGCATCTCGGGGAAGGTTCTCAGCCACCCACCAGAGGCTCCATCCTTACACTGACTCTGAGACCTCTCCCCTGGCTCAATGTTTGGTCAAGCCAGTGGCCCAGCACCTATATGTCACTGACAGGTACCACCTGAGCAGCATCAGTCAGTCTGTAGAAGGTCTTTCAACAGCCACCCATCCTGACACCACTCTAAGGGCAACCCCGCAGCTGGCGTACGCAGCCCTCTACGGTCTAGCTCCTGCTTCCGTGCATCCACGGTCTAGCTCCTGCTTCCATGCATCCTTTCCCGACTACTGTTGCTTCACAGGGCCTCACTCTCCATAAAACAAGGGAAGGAGTTCGGAGCTGAGGTTTGGTTTCTCTCTAAAGGATTCTGGGAGTGTGTACTCTGGATTTGTATCTGTAAATATGTCCTAGAGAGCCACAAGGCTTCAGAATTATATGTGATTGGCTAAGGGAAGAAATTTCTAGAAAAGGTCTTCATAGCTTGATTGGATTCTTCCTGGGGTCTGTGACTCTTTACAGATTGCATATAGTGCCAGGAAGACTGATGAGCAATAGTTTGTGCCCATTCTCCCTGTCTCCTTCTCTCTCTCTCTCTCTCTCTCTCTCTCTCTCTCTCTCTCTCTCTGTGTGTGTGTGTGTGTGTGTGTGTGTGCAATACTTGCCTGCTTTGCTGTCTGAAGCTTACACAGTTAGGCACCAAATCACACTTACGGTCTGGAGTATTGGCAGCTTTCCCAACTCTGACAATTCTACATAGTAAGCTCTCATACCAAAGAGCGAAAGGTGCAGATTGACTCTTTCTCTGTGCCCCCAACACACACACACACACACACACACACACACACACACACACACACACCCCTGACTGGTGGAGTCGCTGCAGGAGCAGTGTCCCCTGTCTGAGCTCCAGGCCTAACTTCTGTGGCCACCACTGCTTTGTCCTGTAGGTTTGGTTCCAGAACCGGAGGGCCAAGTGGCGAAAGAGGGAGCGCTTTGGGCAGATGCAGCAGGTCCGGACCCACTTCTCCACGGCCTATGAGTTGCCCCTCCTCACCCGGGCCGAGAACTACGCCCAGGTACGTCTCCCTGCCATTCTGTCCCCTCTGACCCTAGACCTGGGATGATGCAGGGGAGGAGGAGGACCTGGCTCACAGAAGCCAGGTGTGTGCTTGTTTGTCCCTGACCGTGAGAGACCTAGAATGTTGGGACAGTGTTGTCCTCTGCTGTGGTAAGCATCTGGCAGATGGAAGGCCGGGAGCTTCCAGGGTGTCGGCTGTTCCTCAGGGCACCCAAAGGAAGGATGTGCTGAGATAGCAGGAACTTATGGCTAGGCTGATGTGCCCATGAGCCCCAGGCAAGGGCTCCTTGGAGTCTTAGAGCCTTGCTCTCTTCGTGTGTGTCTCCAGCTTCTTTGTGTGTGTACTGGACATGATGTAAGCCTCCACTTCAGCTCTTCTAGAACATTGTTGTAGGGTCTGGGGTCATAGTCCCTGGAAGGCAGCTGCATGGGCTTGACAGTCAGGTATCTTCCGTCTGTCTCCCTTCCTTTTCCCAGCAACTTCCCTCCTGTCCATCAGTGAGGACAAGGAGCACTGTGAGTGACGTCAGGCCCCCAGGGCACCTGGACAGGGGTCCTCTTGTCTGAGCGTGCACCCCTCGCACCTCTCTCATGATCTACCTCTGCCTAACCCTCCTCTAAGTCCTGAGCCTTTCCATCTGCCAGTCCCACCAGTGCCCCTAAGTGCACACGGCTTCAATGCTATCGAGCAACCCTGCCCATCCTTCCCCTGACCCCGGGCAGCTCTGTTCCTTCTCCATCTCTCCTAGGATTTGAGGGTCAGAGGGTCAGATCTTGCTGTGAACCTGAGGAATGAGGGGTGTCTATTTCATCAGCTTCACCTCTAGTCACATTCTTTAAGGCCTGACTTCCCCTCTCCCTCTGTCTTCCCAGGGCCAACCTCCAGCTCTTGCTCTTTGCCCTTGATGGCTGCCATGTGAGCTCAGAGCTAGAGGGAGTAAACCAGCAAGAGACATTTGCCCGACTCTCCCACCTGCCCCACAGACTCGGATCTAAGATCATTTAAGAAGGGGTGGTGATCACATTGTTTCCACTCTGGGGCATGCTAGGGCCAGGAATAGCACAGGGTCAGCCTGCAGACAATTTTTGGGAGTGTTAGACGTTCCTGTAACCTTTAGGACCTGGTGCCAACCTAGTGGTTCTCAAGGCCTCCTTGAGCTCTTGCCACCTTAGGAGTGGGCAGTCTGGAAGAATCCTGTCTGAAACAACTGAGAGTCTAGAGTGTATAGATGAGAGTACTGAGTCCTTTCTTCAAAGGGGACTAGGCACCGCAGATTCACCTCCTTGGAGATGCTTAGAGAGCAGAGGATACTGAGGCCAGATGTGGGAGCTGGGAAGAGAAAAAGAACAGCTATGGAAGAGAAGATGTGTAGTTGAACCCCACATCGGGGCTGGGGTCACTTTTTCACTGCTGAACTAGTTGGGTTCTGCCAAGGGTTCTATCTTGGAACCTTAGCCTGCTCCCCACACTGATCCCCACATTACCCCAACCTGTAAGCCCAGAGCCTGTGTCCCCCCATAAGATGTTCTCAGGTTAATCCAGAGCAGTGCTTTGCGTGGACCCTAAGGCAGTTTGAAACACAATCCTTGCTACTGAATATCAGGTATGGCTCTATCCTGGAAATTGAAATTCTAAAACGTAAATTCACCTCCAATGGTTCCTGGGCATCCTTCATGTTAGACACCTAAGCATGGTTTCGTTGTGATGATGGGCAGCTGGAAAGGGGGAGAGCCCCTTCTATACCACTTCCCTCCCAGCTGGCTTATGACATCTCTCCCTTCACTGTCCCCAGATTCAGAACCCATCCTGGATTGGCAACAATGGGGCTGCCTCGCCAGTGCCAGCCTGTGTGGTCCCCTGTGACCCGGTACCAGCCTGTATGTCCCCTCACGCTCACCCTCCTGGCTCTGGGGCCAGCAGCGTCTCCGACTTCTTGAGTGTCTCTGGAGCCGGCAGTCACGTGGGCCAGACACACATGGGCAGCCTATTTGGAGCAGCTGGCATCAGTCCGGGCCTCAATGGCTACGAGATGAACGGCGAGCCAGACCGCAAGACCTCAAGCATCGCTGCCCTGCGCATGAAGGCCAAGGAGCACAGTGCAGCCATCTCTTGGGCCACATGACAGAACCCCTCCTGCCATTCCTGATGTCATCCCCCTCCCTGGGGCCCTGGCCATGTCCCTGCTTTCCGGGCCCCCAGCTTCCCACTTGACTCTCCTCTTAGGAATCCGGCCTGGCCCAGGGGCCCGGCCCTCAGCACTTTCAGCCACCCCAAGTCTGAGGCCCCAGGGACTGCTGGGAGGGAGGGGGTGACGGTAGGCTCTTGTCCCTCCCTGGCTCTAAGGTCATGACCCCTGCTCCCTGCCAAAGGCAGTGGAGAGAGCCAGGTGGCCCTGTGCGTAGCTTTGCATCATGTAAGCTGAGGCCCTGTCTCTCTTCGTGTTCGTTCACCCCTTCAGTTTGACTTGAGTCAAAGTCAGACCCCCTTCCAGACCCACCAGCTTCAACAGTCCAGCCTTGCCTAACCTTCCTTTTTCCTGGGGGATATCCTGCTCACTGGGCCTGTGACTGTGTGTCTTAGTACCAAGCTTCCGTGCAGGGTCAGCTCCTGATCCCCTTTGTTCCCCGAAAACATAGAACCCCACCTTTAGTATTGAAGGCATCTGGTCATCCACCCATCCAACGGGCCCTGTGACTGTAGCTTCACTGTCCCTTGTGATGGATGTGCCTGGAAGAAGTGCGGGATGAGAGGAGAGGTCAGAGCTGAAGGACTCTGTTGCTGTCCACCCATAAGCCCCATGGAGACATGGGCCAGGTGGTTTTGGTTGACACTGTGAAGGTGGTGTGCCAGGTGTGAAGGGAGGCAAGGACATAGGGTTTTTTTTTTTCTCCCATTATTACCAGCATACATGGCTACGTGAGCCAGTCAGAGAAGCTCTCAGAATGATGACCATGGGGATGATCCAGCGGGCTGAACCTGGTGTCTTCTGTGGTGGAGAGGTCCTTTGGTCAGCACTGGCGCCTCCTCAGGGCACCTCTGGGAGGAGTTGAGATACTTGTCCTCTCCCTCCTGGTCACTCACTGGGGCTGCTGGGCTGGAAGAATTCACATCTTGGAAGACATAAGCTAGAGCACAGGGCTGCCTGCGGCTGAAGGGATCAGGAGCAGAGGACACGTGACCAGCTCAGCAGCCTCCATCCAGGATGGCCTTTCTATGCTCAGACTATCCATGTCCACCCACCACCCCACCATGGCATCACATCTGTTGAAGCTTTCCGTGCAGGGTAGGTGGAGACTGGTGCCCCTCTAGGCTAAAAGGAGAACCGCTTTTCAGTTACCCTACACACTCTCTTAGAGATCCTGTCCTTACTTCTCCCCCAGGGGCCATGAGCTCTGCCTCAGCTGGCCTCATGAAAGGCTCCCATCAAACCCCACCAGGTCCACTCTCCATGGCGGGAAGTTCTCCTGAAGCCAGTCCCCTATCTGAAGGAAGGGGCTCCCTGTCTACCTGACTTGACCTGGAGCTAGGAACTAGGATTTGAAGTGGTCCCGGCCCTCACCTGAGCACAGAACCACCCTTGAGGTAGGTCCCTCAAGCAGGTGGCCTTCTCCCGAGGAGACACTCTTGCCTTTTCTACCATCTGCCTTGACTATTGTCCGTGAGGTGGGCTTGGCTCACTAGGCCCAGGGTTCAGCTCTCCGAATGGCCTCTCAGTTTGGGCTGAGGACAAGGACCCCTGCCTTGGATCTAACCTAGGTCTCAGTGGGTGGGAGGGAAACATAACTTCCTGCTGTGTGTCCTCATCGGCTCTGGAATGCAGACAGACTGAACCCTCCATAGAATGCAGACTCTGGGTTGGGTCTGCCACTCCTAGCAAGAGTCCGACCTCTTCAGAAACTTTAGTTCCCGAAAAGATCTTTGGGACGCAAAGAAGGTTTGGGGTACTGAATCCAGGGTTCCTGGTGGCTTGGCTTTAATGCTTCAGATCTTTGGGGGATCTAGGTCTGTCTTACAAGTTCTCCAGAACTAATTCACTTCCTCAGAATCTATTAAGAGAAGGAAGGACTGAAGGCCAGAAGCCACACCTTGGGGGGTCCTTCTTTCATGGCTATTATGGCCAGGGAAGGGTGTGCCTGGAAAGGAGTCCATACCTAGGCAATCAGTAGAGAGAGTGAGAACCAGAGCAGCTGGGGAAGAAGAGAGGACAGGGGCTTTTGGTAGATTCTTCCGGAAGGGAGAGACGTTTAACTGCTCCAAGTTTTATTTTTGGCCAAGCTAGATGCAAGTCAGGAAAATTCCAAGCCAGAGCTTCAAAATGAAAAGAGTATATAGAAATACCCCTTTGTTTCCAGCATAGCCAAGAGCTGACATGCCTTCCACCGTCCCTCCAGACGTAGCTGTTCCAACCTAGGCTGTTCTGGAGGTGCCTTGGTCTCAGTTGATTCCTGGAGCAGCTGGAGATGTCCTGAGCTCCCACTGGGCCCCCACCCCATCATGTCTCAGACCTCCTCAGCTTCCCAGTTCTCCAGAAGAAAACTGTGTGATTCTATTGTCTCCAGTGGGTCTGTCTTAGCCCCTCAGATGCTAATAAGCAAGTAATAAAGCCCATCACAGTAACCTGGCTTCCTAAAGAGACAGAGACACAGATGAGGAGAGAGGACACCCTGCCAGTGGTCACTGCTCGATAAAGAAGCTGACTGAGCTGAGGCCGGCCTTGCCTGATAGCATAGCAAGTGGCCATGCCCAGCTGTGCCATAGAGAGGTTATGCCCACCCCAGCCCATCTATCCAGGAGCCCCTTCACAGCACAGGGCCAAGGTTCTGGGGCAGACAGACACACCTCCAAGTTTTTCTTTGAGTTGTTTCTTCCCCATTTTCAGTTCTCACAACCACATCTCCACCTTTGAGGAACAGGATGAGTGGGGATTTAGGCAAAGAGGCAGGAAGACCTCTGGGTTCCCCAGCACACACTGCCAGGCTCATGTTGGACACAGTTCTGATGCCCCATGTCCCCGAGCAGACAGAAAGGATCCCATGGAAACCACCTCTTCTTTACTCAGTCAATTGCCCTCTGGGCTACCCTTGAGCAGAACATCTCTAGGGACTCAGAGAAATCCGAGGTTAAAGGTTAATAGGGATGACCCTGACTGTCAGGTACAGAGACAAGCAGACCCAGCAGAGGGAGAGAGGCAGGCAATCTGGCCCCCAGGAAGCTAATTCATCACCTTACCATTTCTTACCCCCAACCCCACTCTGCTGCAAGGATGCCATAGGGAAGAGTCTCCAGTGGGCAATGTCTCTCCCCTCCCCCTCCTCTCTTCCCCTTCACTTACACATAGAGCTAGGCCTGTATACTACTGATTTTGAAAGACCGTTTTCAGTGTCTAATAACCTGTTTGGGTGTGCAGTGGTCAGAAAGAGAGAGAGAGAGAGAGAGAAGCTGAGCGAGAGATGGAACATGAACCTCAACAAATACTGGCTGTTCTTGTACGATAGTTTAACCCTGTATAAATGCAACTTTTCTCTTAGCTTAATGGCCTGGGGTGGAACATTCAAATATATAAATATATATATTAAAATACATTAAAATTTCAGAAAAATGTAAAAAAAAAATGAGGTCTGTTCCATAAAGTTTTACTGCCTATACCACCATGTAACTACATTATAGCAAAATATTAAAAAAAAAAGAAACATTCTTTTCTTTTAAAGTAAGTTATTGCACTTACATCTTTTGGAGAGGGGAGGAATGTGGGAAGAAAGGAGCTGAGGAGCTGAGGGGCTGAGGTGGGCAGAAGGCAAGGCAGAGACAGCTGACGGTCCCAGCACCCCCTTTGTCGGGTGCAGCCCAGACTGTCTGTTTGGTTGTTGTTGTTGTTTGCAATAAACTCCTTCCTCCTCTCGACTGGAGTCTGTCTGTTTTGTTCCTGACTTATGACAGATGAAACGTGATCAGAGAGACCTCTGAAATCTCACGTTAATTGAAGTCGGCAAAAAAAAAAAAAAAAAAAAATACTAACAGTGCCCTTTTGAACTGCTGACACAGCGCAGGATGGGTTATCAGGCTAGATTAACAACAGGTGGCCAGTCAACCCTTCAGCACAAAGAGGGGTGCATGATCTAACAGGGTGTGGGACACACCCCCTCTTCGACTCTGGAGTAGCAGAGCTGGAGGAAGCAGGGGTGCCCATGCTTGCCTCTTGAACAGTGGGGCAGATTGGGGGTGGGGCTTCTGTGCCTAAACTGTGCCAGAAGGGCTCCACCAGCAGCCATCAGAAAAAAATAGACCGATGAGTCTGAAAGCCAGGCTGCAAGGACAAAGGATGAAGCAGACAGGGGCTGTAGGAGGTGCCTCAGAGAGAGGCACTGGGTCTCAGAGCAGCTACTGTGAGGAACAGGGTTCAAGGTACAGGAAGACACCCTGTCCCTGTCTAGTCTATCTAGTGTGGGGAGGGTTAAATGGTGAGATGTTTGCATGAGTTATACATGCATGAAATACAAGCATGGGTTATGCGTGCATGAAATGCGTGCATGCACGGGCTATATATGTACAAGGGGTCATAAAGGATGGTGGCTGTTCACTTCCTTATCCTTTCATTTCCAACCATCTGAACACTCTCTCAGAGACACCTCAGACTTGCTAACCGGGAGGAGAGAATTCTGTGCGGCACAGATACATCCCAGGTAGATCTGTAAACAAACTCTAGAAAATGACAGTTGGCACACATTAGGTCTCAGGGTTGCTATAGCATTTAGACTTTTAGCCCAAATCATAGGACAGGAACTGAGGCAGGGCAGGAATGCCATATGTGTATGGAAACAGTGGGCTACTGTCTCTACCCCCATCTCTGCTTCTTCCTTGGGAGTTAAGTACTTCTGAATCTCAGAGTCCAGACAAGGGCTGTTTCTCTAAGGAAGTCTGTCTGTGGGAGAAGCTGGCTGGGTCTTCCACCTCTGGAGGAAGTCCATTCCAGAGACCTGTGCTTCTTGGGACAGCCATCCCTCAGTAGTCACAGGAGAATGCCTTCAGGATCTCTAGGTACCCATATCCAAGATGCTTGAGTCCCTCCTACACAATGGTGGAGCCCCTCCCAATCTACTTTGATCATCTCACTATCCTTAGCCATCAATACTAGTACAATGAGAACTCCAGGGACACAGTGTTAAACTGTACTGTCTGTGAGGTAAGGATAAGATGAAGTTAGCACGTGCTCAGTAGAGAGGCACACCTTCTTTAATGTTGGTCTCTCTGTTGAATCTGCTGACAAGGCACCTGAGACCACGAGGGGACTGACTCTCTACTTTCAGGGGAGGGAGAAACTGTTGTTGACTATGGCTCCAACCTCGTCTGGCCACCAAACACAGCTCACTGTCCCTCAAATGATCAGACCTTTCATTGTCACCACCATTAGGCTTGCTATCCATCTGCCTAGAATGCCTCTGTCACGCCCTGGATCTCTTTGTCTCCCACTGACCCTGTGCGTTTCCTCCAGGCAAGGTCTCTGTGGAACTCCAGTCAGTGTCCAGCCCATCTGGATCTGCTCTTCGGGAGCTGTGTGCAGCACCAGACTGACTCAAAGCCCTGTGGCAACAGCTCTGACCTGTGCATAGCCCCCACACAAGAGTTTCCTGACCCAGGATGTGCTCAC
This sequence comes from Mus pahari, assembly GCF_900095145.1. Classification (NCBI taxonomy): domain Eukaryota; kingdom Metazoa; phylum Chordata; class Mammalia; order Rodentia; family Muridae; genus Mus; species Mus pahari. Next base: position 78,828,206 of record NC_034592.1, read on the forward strand.
ACTAGAGAGCAGGTTCTGAGGATGTGGGATGAGATTTGGAAGTACAGTTCAGGGTTGGGAGGATGGTCAGAGGAGAGTCGGTACACACTTTAGAGAGAGCCAGAATGAACTGGGGTTGTAGCTCCATTGGTGGAATGCTTCCCTGGCATGTATGAAGCCCTGGGGCTCACCCCAACACTGCATAAAGCAGACATGATAACATACGCCTGTTACCCCAGCACTCAGGTGGCAGAGGCAGGAGGACTGCAAGTTCAAGGTCCTCTTTAACTATAAAGCAGATTTAAGGCCAGCTGGACCTCATGAGATGCTGGAGAGATGGGGGATGGAGAGAAGGGGTGTGAGATAGATGGATGGATGGATGGATGGATGGATGGATGGATGGATGGATGGATGGATGAATAGGTAGATGAACACTAGAGACTGAGTCAGGCCTCTGGAGAGCAACTTGGAGTGAACTCAAGAGTCCCAGTTTGAAGATGAACCCTGCTGTGTTCGTCCAGATTCCTGAGCATCTGTGAAGAGCCATAACATGACAGGAGATCTGTCCCCATTATTTGTCCTTCCTGGGGTCAAGCCATCCCAAGGCTAGCTCCTCACAAGAGTGCAACAAGTTCCGGCACAACAGTGTTCCTCTCGGAACCTCTCCACTTAATCTTGGGCTCACTCCCATGTTTCAGTCTGCCTTAGATAACCCTTGTGCCTCACACTCTCCACTCTGCAGAAACTTTTTTCTTGTCTTGGTGCCAAGCACAGTCAAAGCTGTGCCCCCTGCCTTGCTATAAGAAATCCTGCCAACCGTGGCCACCATGAGGGGGTTGGTCCCCAGACGGCAGAATGCTTGCTGTGCTGTAGAGAGTGAAGAGGGAGCTGGGGGCAGAGCTTCTCCTCCCGTGGCCCAGATTTGCATGCTCAGCAGCTATGGAACAATAGACCCTCCACAAATAGCACAAATAGCCAGCTCCCCAAAACAGGGCTGACTACAGACCCTCTACGTGTTCATGGCAAGAAGATGTAAGCCGGCGCCAGAAGACAATGGGGTGTAAGAGTTGAATTTTTCCCAGGAATTCCGTGTGATTCCAAACAGATTTTTTTTTCTTTTTAGCTCAACATAGACCAACAGGCTCGAGGAAGGGCAAGCTTGCACACAGAGCTTTGGGTTTATGGCCATGTGCACACCATGTGTTAAGGTGTTGCCTTGGCTGTTGGGGAGCAAACCCTCTGTGGTCCTTCGTGGGATCCCCCTGTAGCCCTTCAGGACATGGCTCTTAGATGTTCCAGGATTGGTGTGTGTGTGTGGGGGGGGGAGGGCACTGCAGTGTTCTTGCCATGTCTTCTGGGATGTCTCTTTCAGTTTTTTGTAAGTTCCCCCCCCCCTTCTCTTCTCAGATGTATCTCTATTACTGCTAAGCTCCCTGGGAAAAGTAATAGGCCCACCTAAAACACAGAATGAAAGAAAAATGGGGAGAGACAGAGAGACACACACAGACAGACAGAAAGACAGACAGAAAGAGGGAGTGGAGAGGATAGGGCAAGGATGGGGTGCAAAAACAGCCCACATCTCCCCTCTAACATAGATTCACACAGAGAGTTTTGTCCTGAGGAAAGGGGACAAGTCAGGAAGCCACAGTCAACCAAGGTCAGAGTTGATCTTAAAGATGGCCTCTGCTCTGCCACTGCAGGCTGGATACTGAAATGCTTTTGAGCACCTCCCTGGCCAATTCATAAAGCAGAGAAATGGCTCTCTGCTCTTACAAGGCAGCCACAGAGTCCAAGAGTTCAAAAGTTTGACACAGTGAAAAGTTGTAGACACAATGCATGCAAGAGCTTGCTGCCACCCAAGTGGCTAAGGGCAGGACAGCAAACCTGGGGGACTGTCATCAAGTGTCTCATCTGACTGTGATGTTCTATTTCTGGGATGAATAAAGGTCAACAGTGAGGTGTTCGATCTTCATGGGATGCCATAGCTAAGTCCCATACTTAAGGCAGCGTATACAACAGACATTCAGTTCCCCATAGCCCCCGAGGCTGGTCATGGAGCTGGAGTGGTCTCCCTCTGCCTTGCTTGCAGATAGTTATCTTGTCTTGGCGTCCTCATGTGTCCTCTGTTGCAGGCATATGGAGTGACATGGCTTAGCTGTCTCTTTTTTGCCGACAGAAGAACCCTCCCTCGTGGCCTCTTCATGGATGCTGTCTGCAAAGACAGTGTCGTGGGGTGGTGGTGTGTCAGGGCTTCTGTGAGTGAACAGGCATCAGGGTGGGGCAGAACTCAGTTAATAAGGAGCAGTGTGACTCATGTGTGTCATGTGGGTAAGGGACAGGGATGGTTGCACGTGGACAAGTGGTTGATCCTTCCTAGAGGGTCTCAGGGGTCCTAGCAGCATGGCAGCCTCTACTTTAGCGTCCTGTCACTTTCTTTTAGGTATGTCATTCCTACTCTCTCCATGGTCAGACTAACCCAGTTCTGTCCAGCTGTCCCTTGTGGGAGCCCTAATCTGAGAAGCTCTACCACAGGCTAGGGCTGCACCTCTCACTTGTAAACTGTAGGTGTTAGCCTCTTGGACTACGGGACACCTACACTGCCTCTTCTGAGTGGGAAGGACTCTGCTGTGTATGGCAGGAACAGAATGGAGAGGATTTGTCTCCAGCATGAGTGGCATCCATGCCATAGCCTGGGGTCTGGGATAGAAAAAAGAGACTGAAATCACTCCTTGTCATTTACTGTCTCACACAACTGGTGGGACCCTAGTGACCAATTTTTTTTTTTCACTAAATGAAATGACCCTGGTTGGCAGAAGTTATTTCTATTTCTTTACTAGTTTTCACGTGTTACCATCACAAAATGCTTTAGGTTTAGGTGAGGCAATTTGTAACCAAGAGCAATTGATTTTGCACAATAGCTCCTCCATTGGGGGCTCTGTGTTCTATCCAATAGCTGACTGTGAGCATTCACTTCTGTGTTTGCCTGGCACTGGCATAGCCTCACAAGAGGCCGCTATATCAGGGTCCCTTCAGCAGAATCTTGCTCGCATGCGCATTAGTATCTGGGTTTGGTGGCTGATGATGGGATGGATTCCCGGATGGGGTAGTCTCTGGATAGTCCATCCTTTCATCTTAGCTCTAATTCAAAGTAAGTATCTAACCATATAATCTTGCAATCATAGTCCTAGGTA